>NC_092036.1:85402203-85478114 GCF_003086295.3 Arachis hypogaea | reverse complement strand
TGACTCCTATGGGGCCGTGAGGACTTCCTGTTGCTCATCTTTCTTGGATGCGTCTTCTAATGAAACATCCATCTAATAACTCCAGGTAATAACATAGAGCATAGAGGTGGGGGAAGGTAGCCGTGCATGTATGAGGCTTGTCAGCTATTTTGTAGAGTTCATTGGCTATGACTTCATGAACCTCTACTTCCTCTCCAATCATGATGCTATGAATCATGATTGCCCGATCCACAGTAACTTCAGATCGGTTGCTTGTAGGGATGATGGATCTTTGGATGACTCCAACCATCCTCTAGCTACATGGCTTGAGGTCCAGTCTTCTTAGTTGGACTGGTTTGCCTTTGGAGTCTACTCTCCATTGGGCGCCTTCCACACAATGTCCATTAGGACTTGGTCCAACCTTTGATTGAAGTTGACCCTCCTTGTGTAGGGGCGTTCATCACCCTTGCATCATGGGTAGATGAAACGCCAACCTCACATTTTCCGACTGAAATTAAGTATTTCCCCGAACCATTGTGAGATAGTTCTTTGGATTTGGGTTCATACTTTGATCATGGTTCCTAGTGATCCATGCATTAGCATAGAACTCTTGAACCATCATAATCCGACTTGTTGCATGGGGTTGGTTATGACTTCCCACCTCTTCTTTGGATCTCATGTCGGATTTCCGGATACTCATTCATTTTGAGCTTGAAGGGGACTCAGGGATCACCTTCTCTTTGCCACAACATCATAGAAGTGGTCTTGGTGGCTCTTGGAGATGAATCTCTCCTTTTCCATGATTCGGAAGTGGAAGCTTTTGCCTTCCCTTTTCTTTCTTGAGGAACTCCGGTCTTGGGTGCCATTGATGGTGAATGAAAAATAAAAAGCTAGGCTTTTACCACACCAAACTTAAAATTTGCTCGTCCTCGAGCAAAAAGAAAAGAAGAGTAGAAGAAGAAGAAGAAGAAGAGAAAGTGGAAGAGAGGAGAGAAGTGGTTTCGGCTATAGGAGAGAAGAATGGGTAGTGTTGTGTGAAAATAAAGAAGAAAGGAGAGTATTATAGGGAGGGTGGGGGGGTAGGTTTCGGCCATTTTTGGGTGGGAATGGTGGGAAATTGAATTGAATGTAATGGAGGTAGGTGGGGTTTATGGGGAAGAGGAGGTTGATGTGAATGGTGCATGGGGTAATTGGAAGAGAAATTGATGTGATTGGTGAAGGTTTTTGGGAAGGGTGACATTGAGAATGAGATTTGGATTAGGAGAGTGTGAATAGGATTAAAAGAAAAGGTAGGTGGGGATCCTGTGGGGTCCACAGATCCTGAGGTGGGAATCCTGTGGGGTCCACAGGTCCTGAGGTGAAAAGAAATACCATTCCTTCACCCTATAGGCGTGTAAATTGCCTTCATGCACCATTCTGGCGTTCAAACGCCCATTGGTGCATGTTCTGGGCGTTAAACGCCCATGTGATGCTTGATTCTGGCGTTGAACGCCAGTTTCAAGCTTGTTTATGGCGTTCAGCGCCAGATTGTCCTCTGCGTGCGCATCCTGGCGTTAAACGCCAGGATGTTGCTTGTTTTGGGCGTTCAGCGCCAGGAAGATGCTCTGTTCTGGCGTTGAACGCCCGCCAGATGCATCTTCTGGGCGCTGAACGCCGGCCCGTGCGTCCTCTAGGGTGAAAAATTTTTTTCTTCTGTTTTTGACTCTGTTTTTAATTTTTTTGATTTTTTCGTGACTCCTCATGATCATGTACCTAATTAAACACAAAAATAACAAAGAAACAAAATAAAATAAAATTAGATAAATAAAATTGGGTTGCCTCCCAACAAGCGCTTCTTTAATGTCAATAGCTTGACAGTGGCTCTCATGGAGCCACAGAGCAATCAAGTCAATGTTGTCTAGTCCCAACACCAAACTTAGAGTTTGGATATGGGGTTTGAACACCAAACTTAGAGTTTGGTTGTGGCTTCACAACACCAAACTTAGAGTTTGACTGTGTGGGCTCTTCTTGACCTTGAACTGAGAGAAGCTCTTCATGCTTACTCTCTTTTGTCACAGAGGGATTGCCATGTGCTTGAAACACAAGGTATTCTCCATTTAATTGAAGGACTAACTCTCCTCTGTTGACATCTATCACAGCTTCTGCTGTGGCTAGGAAAGGTCTTCCTAGGATGATGCATTCATCATCTTCCTTCCTAGTATCTAGGATTAGGAAATCAGCAGGGATGTAGAAGTCTTCAACTTTTACTACCACATCCTCTACTATTCCATGAGCTTCTCTCATGGATTTATCTGCCAATTGTAATGAGAACAAGGCAGGTTGTACCTCAATGATTCCCAGCTTCTCCATTACAGAGAGTGGCATCAAATTTATTCCTGACCCAAGATCACATAGAGCTTTTTCAAAGCTCATGGTGCCAATGGTACAAGGTATTAAGAACTTGCCAGGATCTTGTTTCTTTGAGGTAGAGTTTCCTGAATCCAAGTTTCCAAATCACTAATGAGCAAGGGAGGTTCACTTTCCAAGTCTCATTACCAAATAGCTTGGCATTCAGTTCATGATAGCTCCTAGATATTGAGCAACTTGCTCACTAGTCACATCTTCATCCTCTTCAGAGATGAATAATAGTCAGAGCTCATGAATGGCAGAAGGAGATTTAATGGAATCTCTATGGTCTCCGTATGAGCCTCAGATTCCTCAGGATGCTTAATAGGAAGCTCCTTCTTGCTTGGAGGACGTCCCAGGAGTTCTTTCTCACTAGGATTTTCGTCCTCCTCCTCCTTTGTGCTTTCGGCCATGTTGACTAAGTCAATGGCTTTGCACTCTCCTTTTGGATTCTCTTCTGTATTACTTGGGAGAATACTGGGAGGAGTTTCAATAACTTTCTTACTCAGCTGGCCTACTTGTGCCTCCAAATTTCTAATGGAGGATCTTGTTTCATTCATGAAACTGAAGGTGGCCTTTGACAGATCAGAGACTATATTAGCTAAATTAGAATTATTTTGTTCAGAGTTCTCTGTCTGTTGCTGAGAGGATGATGGATATGGCTTACTATTATTCAGCCTATTGCGTCCACCATTGTTAAAACCTTGTTGAGGTTTTTGTTGATCCTTCCAGGAGAAATTTGGATGATTTCTCCATGATGGGTTATAGGTATTTCCATATGGTTCACCCAGATAATTAACCTCTGCCATGGCAGGGTTCTCAGGATCATAAGCTTCTTCAGAAGCTACCTCTCTAGTACTGTTGGATGCATGTTGCAATCCATTCAGATTTTGAGAGATCATGTTGACCTGTTGAGTCAACACCTTGTTCTGAGCCAGTATGGCATTCAGAGCATCAATTTCAAGAACTCCTTTCTTCTGAGGGACTCCATTATTCACGGAATTCCTCTCAGAGGTGTACATGAACTGGTTGTTAGCAACCATGTCAATGAGTTCTTGTGCTTCTTCAGGCGTTTCTTCAGGTGAATAGATCCACCTGCAGAGTGGTCCAATGACATTTTCGAAAATTCAGATAGACCATAATAGAATATATCTAATAAGGTCCATTCTGAAAACATGTCAGATGGACATCTCTTGGTCGGCTGCTTGTATCTTTCCCAAGCTTCATAGAGGGATTCACCATCTTTTTGTTTGAAGGTTTGAACATCCACTCTCAGCTTGCTCAGCTTTTGAGGAGGGAAGAACTTATCTAAGAAAGCAGTGACCAGCTTATCCCAGGAGTCCAGGCTATCCTTAGGTTGTGAATCCAACCATATTCTAGCTCTGTCTCTTACAGCAAAAGGGAAAAGCATGAGTCTGTAGACTTCAGGATTAACTCCATTCGTCTTTACAGTATCACAGACTTGCAAGAATTCAGTTAAAAACTGATAAGGATCTTCAGATGGAAGTCCATAAAACTTGCAGTTTTGTTGCATTAATGCAACTAGTTGAGGCTTAAGCTCAAAGTTATTGGCTCCAATGGTAGGAATGGAGATGCTTTTTCCATCAAACTTGGATGTTGGCTTTGTGAAATCACCAAGCATTCTCCTTACATTATTATTATTATTTTCGGCCATCTCTTCCTCTTGTTCGAAATTTTCTAAAAGGTTGCCTCTGGATTGTTGTAATTTAGCTTCTCTTAATTTTTTCTTCAGAGTCCTTTCAGGTTCCGGATCAGCTTCAACAAGAGTGCCCTTTTCCTTGTTCCTGCTCATAAGAAAGAGAAGAAAACAAGAAAAGAAAAAGGAATCCTCTATGTCACAGTATAGAGATTCCCTTATGTTAGTAGAAGAAGAAAGGGGTAGAAGAATGAAGGAGGAGGTTCGGATTTGGATGAGGAGAGGTGAAGAGAAGTGTTAGTAATTAAATAATTAAATAGAATAAGAAAAGAAAAGAAGATTTTCGAAAATAATTTTGAAAAAGAGGTTAGTAATTTTCGAAAATTAAAGATAAGATGAGATTAAAATTAAAATTTAAAACAAAAAGAATTTTTGAAAAAGAGAGGGAGAATTTTCGAAAATTAGAGAGGGAAGAGTAGTTAGGTGGTTT
The DNA here is from genome assembly GCF_003086295.3 of Arachis hypogaea. NCBI lineage: Eukaryota > Viridiplantae > Streptophyta > Magnoliopsida > Fabales > Fabaceae > Arachis > Arachis hypogaea. Next base: position 85,473,603 of record NC_092036.1, on the reverse strand, counting down.
TGAAAAAGATAAGAAACAAACAAAAAGTTGGTTAGTTGATTGAAAAAGATTTTGAAATCAATTTTTGAAAAAGATAAGAAGATAAGAAGTTAGATAAGATATTTTGAAATCAAATTTTGAAAAAGATAAGATAAAAGATAAAAAGATATATTTGAAAAAGATTTAATTTTAAAATTGACTTAACTAACAAGAAACTACAAGATAAGATTCTAGAACTTAAAGATTGAACCTTTCTTAACAAGAAAGTAACAAACTTCAAATTTTTGAACCAATCACATTAATTGTTAGCTAATTTTTCGAAAATTTGATAAAAAGATAAGAAAAAGATTTTGAAAAATAATTTTTTTTTTTAAAATTTCGAAAATAATAAAAAAAATGAAAAAGATATGATTTTTGAAAAAGATTTTGAAACGATAAGATTTTTAAAATTGAAATTTTGACTTGACTTGTATGAAACAACTAATTTTGAAAATTTTTGACCAAGTCAACCCAAAATTTCGAAAATTTGGAGGGAAATAAGGAAAAGATATTTTTTTTATTTTTGAATTTTTAAAGATGAGAGAGAAAAACAACAAAAACACTCAATGCATGAAATTTTTAGATCAAAACAATGAATGCATGCAAGAATGCTATGAATGTCAAGATGAACACCAAGAACACTTTGAAGATCATGATGAACATCAAGAACATATTTTTGAAAAATTTTTAATGCAAAGAAGACATGCAAGACACCAAACTTAAAAATTTTTAATGCTTGAAAAATATGAATGCAAAAATGCACATGAAAAACAAGAAAAGACACAAAACAAGAAAACATCAAGATCAAACAAGAAGACTTATCAAGAACAACTTGAAGATCATGAAGAACACTATGAATGCATGAGATTTTCGAAAAAATGCAAGAAAAATTTTAAAAGCATGCAATTGACACCAAACTTAAAAATTAACACAAGACTCAAACAAGAAACACAAAATATTTTTGATTTTTATGATTTTATGATTTTTTTGTATTTTTATTTTAATTTTTTCGAAAATATAGTTTGGAAAAACGAAAAAGAAAAAGAAAAAATTTTGAAAAAGATTTTTGAAAAGAAAATTACCTAATCTGAGCAACAAGATGAACCGTCAGTTGTCCATACTCGAACAATCCCCGGCAACGGCGCCAAAAACTTGGTGGACGAAATTGTGATCCCTATTTTGTGCCTTTTGGTATCATTGTAAAATTATGGAATTTAAGAAATTGGCATGAGTGGACACAACTCCGTTCAACTAACCAGCAAGTGTACTGGGTCGTCCAAGTAATAACCTTACGTGAGTAAGGGTCGAATCCACAGAGATTGTTGGTATGAAGCAAGCTATGGTCACCTTGTAAATCTCAGTCAGGCAAATTAAACATTATTTATGGGTTTGAGGATAGGAATAATAAAAAGAAATAAATAATAAAAGGGATAGAACACTTATGCAGATTCAAAGGTGGGAATTTCAGATAAGCGGATGGAGATGCTGTAGAGCTCTTGGACGCCTGCTCTCCTACTCCTTCTACTCAATCCTTCTTACTCCTTTCCATGGCAAGCTTTGTATAGGGGTTCACCATCAACTGTGGCTACTTTCATTCCTCACGGGGAAATAACCTGTGCGGCTGTCACTCGCACAGCTAACCAGTCTGGAGGCATCACCCATGGCTGATAGCTACATCCCATCCTCGCAGTGAAAACTATGCTAACGCACTCTGTCACAGTACGGCTAATCACCGGTTGGTTCCCGCTCCTACTGGAATAGAATCCCTCTTTTGCGTCTGTCACCAACGCCCAGCAGGTTAAAGTTTGAAGCACGTCACGGTCATTCATGATCGGAATCCTACTCGGAACACCACAGACAAGGTTGGACTTTCCGGACTCCCAGGATCCTACTCGGAACACCACAGACAAGGTTGGACTTTCCGGATCCAGATGAATGCCGCCAACTATCTAACTTATACCACGAAGATTCTGTTGGGGAATCTAAGAGATACGCATTCAAGCTCTGTTGCATGTAGAACTGACATGGTTGTCAATCACGCGCATTCATAAGTGAGAATGATAATGAGGGTAATCTGACTCATCACATTCATCATGTTCTTGGGTACGAATGAATATCTTGGAATAAGAATAAGAGAGAATTGAATAAAAGATAATAGAATTGCATTAATACTTGAGGTACAGCAGAGCTCCACACCCTTAATCTATGGTGTGCAGAAACTCCACCGTTGAAAATACATAAGCAAAGAGTTCAGGCATGGCCGAATGGCCAGCCCTCTCTAACGTGATCACAGGATCAAAATACAATCCAGGATGTCTAATACAATAGATAAATGTCCTATATATACTAGACTAGCTACTAGGGTTTACATGAGTAAGTAATTGATGCATAAATCCACTTCCGGGGCCCACTTGGTGTGTGCTTGGGCTGAGCTTGATGAATTCACGTGTAGAGGCATTTCTTGGCGTCAAACTTCAGGTTATGACGTGTTTTGGGCGTTTGACTCCGGATCATGACGTTTTTCTGGCGTTTAACTCCAGACAGCAGCGTGTACTTGGCGTTCAACGCCAAGTTACGTCGTCATTCTTCGAATAAAGTATGGACTATTATATATTGATGGAAAGCTCTGGATGTCTACTTTCCAACGCTGTTGAGAGCGCGCCAATTGGAGTTCTGTAGCTTCAGAAAATCCATTTCGAGTGCAGGGAGGTCAGAATCCAACAGCATCAGCAGTCCTTTTGTTAGCCTTCTTCAGAGTTTTGCTCAAATCCCTCAATTTCAGTCAGAATTTACCTGAAATCACAGAAAAACACACAAACTCATAGTAAAGTCCAGAAATGTGAATTTAGCATAAAAACTACTGAAAACATCCCTAAAAGTAGCTTAAACTTACTAAAAACTATATGAAAACAATGCCAAAAAGCGTATAAATTATCCGCTCATCACAACACCAAACTTAAATTGTTGCTTGTCCCCAAGCAACTGAAAATCAAATAGGATAAAAAGAAGAGAATATACTATAAAGTCCAAAATATCAATGAATATTAATTTAATTAGATGAGCGGGACTTGTAGCTTTTTGCTTCTGAACAGTTTTGGCATCTCACTTTTTCCTTTGAAGTTTAGAGTGATTGGCTTCTCTAGGAACTTAGAATTTCAGATAGTGTTATTGACTTTCCTAGTTAGGCATGTTGATTCTTGAACACAGCTACTTTATGAGTCTTGGCTGTGGCCCTAAGCACTTTGTCTTCCAGTATTACCACCGGATACACAAATGCCACAGACACATAACTGGGTGAACCTTTTCAGATTGTGACTCAGCTTTGCTAAAGTCCCCAGTTAGTGGTGTCCAGAGCTCTTAAGCACACTCTTTTGCTTTGGATCACGACTTTAACCACTCAGTCTCAAGCTTTTCACTTGGACCTTCATGACACAAGCACATGAATAGGGACAGCTTGATTTAGCCGCTTAGGCCTGGATTTAATTTCCTTGGGCCCTCCTATCCATTGATGCTCAAAGCCTTGGATCCTTGCTACCCTTGCCTTTTGGTTTTAAGGGCTATTGGCTTTTTCTGCTTGCTTTTTCTTTCTATTTTATTTTTTTTTTTATTTTTTTTTTCGCCACTTTTTTTTTTTCACTGCTTTTTCTTGCTTCAAGAATCAATTTCATGATGTTTTTCAGATCATCAATAACATTTCTCCTTGTTCATCATTCTTTCAAGAGCCAACAATTTTAACACTCATAAACAACAAGATCAAAAATATGCACTGTTCAAGCATTCATTCAGAAAACAAAAATTATTGCCACCACATCAATATAATTAAATTAAATTCACTAATAATTTCGAAAATTATGTACTTCTTGTTCTTTTGAATTAAAACATTTTTCTTTTAAGAGAGGTGAAAGACTAATGGATTTTATTCATAGCTTTAAGGCATGGTTTACACACTAATGATCATGAAGTAGAAACACAAAAACATAGATAAACATAACACTTAAAAACCGAAAACAGAAAGAAAGTAAAGAACAAGGAATGAATCCACCTCTTAGTGGCATCTTCTTCTTGAAGGACCAATGATGTTCTTTAACTCTTCTATGTCCCTTCCTTGCCTTTGTTGCTCCTCTCTCATAGCTCTTTGATCTTCTCTTATTTCTTGGAGAGTGAGGGCGTGTTCATGGTGTTCCACCCTTAGTTGTTCCACGTTTTGGCTCAAGTCTTCTAAGGAGGTACTGAGTTGCTCCCAATAGTTGTTGGGAGGAAAATGCATTCCATGAGGCATTTGTTGATGAACTTCCTCATGTTCTCCTTGGGGGCCGTGAGGGACTTCCCTTGTTTGCTCCATCCTTTTCTTGGTGATGGGCTTGTCTTCTTCAATGGAGACATCTCCATCTATGATAACTCCAGCTGAATAACATAGATGGCATATGAGGTGGGGGAAGGCTAGCCGTGCCATGTATGAAGGCTTGTCAGCTATTTTGTAGAGTTCATTGGCTATGACTTCATGAACCTCTACTTCCTCTCCAATCATGATGCTATGAATCATGATTGCCCGATCCACAGTAACTTCAGATCGGTTGCTTGTAGGGATGATGGATCTTTGGATGAACTCCAACCATCCTCTAGCTACAGGCTTGAGGTCCAGTCTTCTTAGTTGGACTGGTTTGCCTTTGGAGTCTACTCTCCATTGGGCGCCTTCCACACAAATGTCCATTAGGACTTGGTCCAACCTTTGATTGAAGTTGACCCTCCTTGTGTAGGGGCGTTCATCACCTTGCATCATGGGTAGATGAAACGCCAACCTCACATTTTCCGGACTGAAATCTAAGTATTTCCCCCGAACCATTGTGAGATAGTTCTTTGGATTTGGGTTCATACTTTGATCATGGTTCCTAGTGATCCATGCATTAGCATAGAACTCTTGAACCATCAATAATCCGACTTGTTGCATGGGGTTGGTTATGACTTCCCACCCTCTTCTTTGGATCTCATGTCGGATTTCCGGATACTCATTCATTTTGAGCTTGAAGGGGACCTCAGGGATCACCTTCTTCTTTGCCACAACATCATAGAAGTGGTCTTGGTGGCTCTTGGAGATGAATCTCTCCTTTTCCCATGATTCGGAAGTGGAAGCTTTTGCCTTCCCTTTTCCTTTTCTTGAGGAAACTCCGGTCTTGGGTGCCATTGATGGTGAATGAAAAATAAAAAGCTAGGCTTTTTACCACACCAAACTTAAAATTTGCTCGTCCTCGAGCAAAAAGAAAAGAAGAGTAGAAGAAGAAGAAGAAGAAGAGAAAGTGGAAGAGAGGGAGAGAAGTGGTTTCGGCTATAGGAGAGAAGAATGGGTAGTGTTGTGTGAAAATAAAGAAGAAAGGAGAGGTATTTATAGGGAGGGTGGGGGGGTTAGGTTTCGGCCATTTTTGGGTGGGAATGGGTGGGAAATTGAATTTGAATGTAATGGAGGTAGGTGGGGTTTATGGGGAAGAGGAGGTTGATGTGAATGGTGCATGGGGTAATTGGGAAGAGAAATTGATGTGATTGGTGAAGGTTTTTGGGAAGGGTGACATTGAGAATGAGATTTGGATTAGGAGAGTGTGAATAGGATTAAAAGAAAAGGTAGGTGGGGATCCTGTGGGGTCCACAGATCCTGAGGTGGGAATCCTGTGGGGTCCACAGGTCCTGAGGTGAAAAGAAATACCATTCCTTCACCCTATAGGCGTGTAAATTGCCTTCATGCACCATTCTGGCGTTCAAACGCCCATTGGTGCATGTTCTGGGCGTTAAACGCCCATGTGATGCTTGATTCTGGCGTTGAACGCCAGTTTCAAGCTTGTTTATGGCGTTCAGCGCCAGATTGTCCTCTGCGTGCGCATCCTGGCGTTAAACGCCAGGATGTTGCTTGTTTTGGGCGTTCAGCGCCAGGAAGATGCTCTGTTCTGGCGTTGAACGCCCGCCAGATGCATCTTCTGGGCGCTGAACGCCGGCCCGTGCGTCCTCCAGGGTGAAAAATTTTTTTCTTCTGTTTTTGACTCTGTTTTTAATTTTTTTGATTTTTTCGTGACTCCTCATGATCATGTACCTAATTAAACACAAAAATAACAAAGAAACAAAATAAAATAAAATTAGATAAATAAAATTGGGTTGCCTCCCAACAAGCGCTTCTTTAATGTCAATAGCTTGACAGTGGCTCTCATGGAGCCACAGAGCAATCAAGTCAATGTTGTCTAGTCCCAACACCAAACTTAGAGTTTGGATATGGGGTTTGAACACCAAACTTAGAGTTTGGTTGTGGCTTCACAACACCAAACTTAGAGTTTGACTGTGTGGGCTCTTCTTGACCTTGAACTGAGAGAAGCTCTTCATGCTTACTCTCTTTTGTCACAGAGGGATTGCCATGTGCTTGAAACACAAGGTATTCTCCATTTAATTGAAGGACTAACTCTCCTCTGTTGACATCTATCACAGCTTCTGCTGTGGCTAGGAAAGGTCTTCCTAGGATGATGCATTCATCATCTTCCTTCCTAGTATCTAGGATTAGGAAATCAGCAGGGATGTAGAAGTCTTCAACTTTTACTACCACATCCTCTACTATTCCATGAGCTTCTCTCATGGATTTATCTGCCAATTGTAATGAGAACAAGGCAGGTTGTACCTCAATGATTCCCAGCTTCTCCATTACAGAGAGTGGCATCAAATTTATTCCTGACCCAAGATCACATAGAGCTTTTTCAAAGCTCATGGTGCCAATGGTACAAGGTATTAAGAACTTGCCAGGATCTTGTTTCTTTTGAGGTAGAGTTTCCTGAATCCAAGTTTCCAAATCACTAATGAGCAAGGGAGGTTCACTTTCCCAAGTCTCATTACCAAATAGCTTGGCATTCAGTTTCATGATAGCTCCTAGATATTGAGCAACTTGCTCACTAGTCACATCTTCATCCTCTTCAGAGGATGAATAATAGTCAGAGCTCATGAATGGCAGAAGGAGATTTAATGGAATCTCTATGGTCTCCGTATGAGCCTCAGATTCCTCAGGATGCTTAATAGGAAGCTCCTTCTTGCTTGGAGGACGTCCCAGGAGTTCTTTCTCACTAGGATTTTCGTCCTCCTCCTCCTTTGTGCTTTCGGCCATGTTGACTAAGTCAATGGCTTTGCACTCTCCTTTTGGATTCTCTTCTGTATTACTTGGGAGAATACTGGGAGGAGTTTCAATAACTTTCTTACTCAGCTGGCCTACTTGTGCCTCCAAATTTCTAATGGAGGATCTTGTTTCATTCATGAAACTGAAGGTGGCCTTTGACAGATCAGAGACTATATTAGCTAAATTAGAATTATTTTGTTCAGAGTTCTCTGTCTGTTGCTGAGAGGATGATGGATATGGCTTACTATTATTCAGCCTATTGCGTCCACCATTGTTAAAACCTTGTTGAGGTTTTTGTTGATCCTTCCAGGAGAAATTTGGATGATTTCTCCATGATGGGTTATAGGTATTTCCATATGGTTCACCCAGATAATTAACCTCTGCCATGGCAGGGTTCTCAGGATCATAAGCTTCTTCAGAAGCTACCTCTCTAGTACTGTTGGATGCATGTTGCAATCCATTCAGATTTTGAGAGATCATGTTGACCTGTTGAGTCAACACCTTGTTCTGAGCCAGTATGGCATTCAGAGCATCAATTTCAAGAACTCCTTTCTTCTGAGGGACTCCATTATTCACGGAATTCCTCTCAGAGGTGTACATGAACTGGTTGTTAGCAACCATGTCAATGAGTTCTTGTGCTTCTTCAGGCGTTTTCTTCAGGTGAATAGATCCACCTGCAGAGTGGTCCAATGACATTTTCGAAAATTCAGATAGACCATAATAGAATATATCTAATAAGGTCCATTCTGAAAACATGTCAGATGGACATCTCTTGGTCGGCTGCTTGTATCTTTCCCAAGCTTCATAGAGGGATTCACCATCTTTTTGTTTGAAGGTTTGAACATCCACTCTCAGCTTGCTCAGCTTTTGAGGAGGGAAGAACTTATCTAAGAAAGCAGTGACCAGCTTATCCCAGGAGTCCAGGCTATCCTTAGGTTGTGAATCCAACCATATTCTAGCTCTGTCTCTTACAGCAAAAGGGAAAAGCATGAGTCTGTAGACTTCAGGATTAACTCCATTCGTCTTTACAGTATCACAGACTTGCAAGAATTCAGTTAAAAACTGATAAGGATCTTCAGATGGAAGTCCATAAAACTTGCAGTTTTGTTGCATTAATGCAACTAGTTGAGGCTTAAGCTCAAAGTTATTGGCTCCAATGGTAGGAATGGAGATGCTTTTTCCATCAAACTTGGATGTTGGCTTTGTGAAATCACCAAGCATTCTCCTTACATTATTATTATTATTTTCGGCCATCTCTTCCTCTTGTTCGAAATTTTCTAAAAGGTTGCCTCTGGATTGTTGTAATTTAGCTTCTCTTAATTTTTTCTTCAGAGTCCTTTCAGGTTCCGGATCAGCTTCAACAAGAGTGCCCTTTTCCTTGTTCCTGCTCATAAGAAAGAGAAGAAAACAAGAAAAGAAAAAGGAATCCTCTATGTCACAGTATAGAGATTCCCTTATGTTAGTAGAAGAAGAAAGGGGTAGAAGAATGAAGGAGGAGGTTCGGATTTGGATGAGGAGAGGTGAAGAGAAGTGTTAGTAATTAAATAATTAAATAGAATAAGAAAAGAAAAGAAGATTTTCGAAAATAATTTTGAAAAAGAGGTTAGTAATTTTCGAAAATTAAAGATAAGATGAGATTAAAATTAAAATTTAAAACAAAAAGAATTTTTGAAAAAGAGAGGGAGAATTTTCGAAAATTAGAGAGGGAAGAGTAGTTAGGTGGTTTTGAAAAAGATAAGAAACAAACAAAAAGTTGGTTAGTTGATTGAAAAAGATTTTGAAATCAATTTTTGAAAAAGATAAGAAGATAAGAAGTTAGATAAGATATTTTGAAATCAAATTTTGAAAAAGATAAGATAAAAGATAAAAAGATATATTTGAAAAAGATTTAATTTTAAAATTGACTTAACTAACAAGAAACTACAAGATAAGATTCTAGAACTTAAAGATTGAACCTTTCTTAACAAGAAAGTAACAAACTTCAAATTTTTGAACCAATCACATTAATTGTTAGCTAATTTTTCGAAAATTTGATAAAAAGATAAGAAAAAGATTTTGAAAAATAATTTTTTTTTTAAAATTTCGAAAATAATAAAAAAAAATGAAAAAGATATGATTTTTGAAAAAGATTTTGAAACGATAAGATTTTTAAAATTGAAATTTTGACTTGACTTGTATGAAACAACTAATTTTGAAAATTTTTGACCAAGTCAACCCAAAATTTCGAAAATTTGGAGGGAAATAAGGAAAAGATATTTTTTTTTATTTTTGAATTTTTAAAGATGAGAGAGAAAAACAACAAAAACACTCAATGCATGAAATTTTTAGATCAAAACAATGAATGCATGCAAGAATGCTATGAATGTCAAGATGAACACCAAGAACACTTTGAAGATCATGATGAACATCAAGAACATATTTTTGAAAAATTTTTAATGCAAAGAAGACATGCAAGACACCAAACTTAAAAATTTTTAATGCTTGAAAAATATGAATGCAAAAATGCACATGAAAAACAAGAAAAGACACAAAACAAGAAAACATCAAGATCAAACAAGAAGACTTATCAAGAACAACTTGAAGATCATGAAGAACACTATGAATGCATGAGATTTTCGAAAAAATGCAAGAAAAATTTTAAAAGCATGCAATTGACACCAAACTTAAAAATTAACACAAGACTCAAACAAGAAACACAAAATATTTTTGATTTTTATGATTTTATGATTTTTTTTGTATTTTTATTTTAATTTTTTCGAAAATATAGTTTGGAAAAACGAAAAAGAAAAAGAAAAAATTTTGAAAAAGATTTTTGAAAAGAAAATTACCTAATCTGAGCAACAAGATGAACCGTCAGTTGTCCATACTCGAACAATCCCCGGCAACGGCGCCAAAAACTTGGTGGACGAAATTGTGATCCCTATTTTGTGCCTTTTGGTATCATTGTAAAATTATGGAATTTAAGAAATTGGCATGAGTGGACACAACTCCGTTCAACTAACCAGCAAGTGTACTGGGTCGTCCAAGTAATAACCTTACGTGAGTAAGGGTCGAATCCACAGAGATTGTTGGTATGAAGCAAGCTATGGTCACCTTGTAAATCTCAGTCAGGCAAATTAAACATTATTTATGGGTTTGAGGATAGGAATAATAAAAAGAAATAAATAATAAAAGGGATAGAACACTTATGCAGATTCAAAGGTGGGAATTTCAGATAAGCGGATGGAGATGCTGTAGAGCTCTTGGACGCCTGCTCTCCTACTCCTTCTACTCAATCCTTCTTACTCCTTTCCATGGCAAGCTTTGTATAGGGGTTCACCATCAACTGTGGCTACTTTCATTCCTCACGGGGAAATAACCTGTGCGGCTGTCACTCGCACAGCTAACCAGTCTGGAGGCATCACCCATGGCTGATAGCTACATCCCATCCTCGCAGTGAAAACTATGCTAACGCACTCTGTCACAGTACGGCTAATCACCGGTTGGTTCCCGCTCCTACTGGAATAGAATCCCTCTTTTGCGTCTGTCACCAACGCCCAGCAGGTTAAAGTTTGAAGCACGTCACGGTCATTCATGATCGGAATCCTACTCGGAACACCACAGACAAGGTTGGACTTTCCGGACTCCCAGGATCCTACTCGGAACACCACAGACAAGGTTGGACTTTCCGGATCCAGATGAATGCCGCCAACTATCTAACTTATACCACGAAGATTCTGTTGGGGAATCTAAGAGATACGCATTCAAGCTCTGTTGCATGTAGAACGGACATGGTTGTCAATCACGCGCATTCATAAGTGAGAATGATAATGAGGGTAATCTGACTCATCACATTCATCATGTTCTTGGGTACGAATTAATATCTTGGAATAAGAATAAGAGAGAATTGAATAAAAGATAATAGAATTGCATTAATACTTGAGGTACAGCAGAGCTCCACACCCTTAATCTATGGTGTGCAGAAACTCCACCGTTGAAAATACATAAGCAAAGAGTTCAGGCATGGCCGAATGGCCAGCCCTCTCTAACGTGATCACAGGATCAAAATACAATCCAGGATGTCTAATACAATAGATAAATGTCCTATATATACTAGACTAGCTACTAGGGTTTACATGAGTAAGTAATTGATGCATAAATCCACTTCCGGGGCCCACTTGGTGTGTGCTTGGGCTGAGCTTGATGAATTCACGTGTAGAGGCATTTCTTGGCGTCAAACTTCAGGTTATGACGTGTTTTGGGCGTTTGACTCCGGATCATGACGTTTTTCTGGCGTTTAACTCCAGACAGCAGCGTGTACTTGGCGTTCAACGCCAAGTTACGTCGTCATTCTTCGAATAAAGTATGGACTATTATATATTGATGGAAAGCTCTGGATGTCTACTTTCCAACGCTGTTGAGAGCGCGCCAATTGGAGTTCTGTAGCTTCAGAAAATCCATTTCGAGTGCAGGGAGGTCAGAATCCAACAGCATCAGCAGTCCTTTTGTTAGCCTTCTTCAGAGTTTTGCTCAAATCCCTCAATTTCAGTCAGAATTTACCTGAAATCACAGAAAAACACACAAACTCATAGTAAAGTCCAGAAATGTGAATTTAGCATAAAAACTACTGAAAACATCCCTAAAAGTAGCTTAAACTTACTAAAAACTATATGAAAACAATGCCAAAAAGCGTATAAATTATCCGCTCATCACCTCTCTTCCTCCTTGTTTTGAGCCATGCTTTTCTTCCTTTGGGCCACGCTTTTCTTCCTTGATTTGGTCATGGGTCACGCTTTTAGAAGCGTGGCCTAAGCCTCCAAAGTGTGCTCCAACTTCAAAGTGTGCCCAAAATTCCTCTTTTCTTCTTTTTAGCTTATTTTGTGCTCTTTTTGCTTCTTTTTCTTCTTATTTCCTACAAAGTTTATCAATCAAAAGATCAAAGAAATGTACCATTTAAGCACCAAAGAATGCAATATTTAAGCACTAATCATAAATTTCTTGTATGAAAAAGCATAGAAAAACATGACATGGTGACATGTCATCATACATCAATAAGAGTTCGTCCAATTGCTAGGAAAGGTCTTCCTAGAATGAGAGTTGCACTCTTGTGCTCCTCCATTTCCAGCACCACAAAGTCAGTTGGAAAGGCGAATGGCCCAACCTTGACAATCATGTCCTCTATTATGCCGATGGGTGTTTAATGGAGCCATCAGCAAGTTGGAGGCATATCCGGGTTGGTTTGACTTCTTCAGTCAACCCAAGCTTTCTGATAGTGGATGCAGGTATTAGATTGATACTTGCTCCAAGATCACATAAGGCTGTCTTAGTGCAAGCGCCTTCTAATGTGCATGGTATCATAAAGCTCCCTGGATCTTGAAGCTTTTCTGGTAAGCGTTTCAAGATGACTGCACTGCATTCTTTAGTGAGAAATACTTTTTCAGTTTCTCTCCAATCCTTCTTATGACTTAGGATTTCTTTCATGAACTTAGCATAAGAAGGTATTTGCTCAAGTGCCTCTGCAAACGGAATCTTTATTTCAAGAGTCCTTAGATAGTCTGCAAAGCGGGCAAATTGCTTATCCTGTTCTGCTTGGCGGAGTTTCTGAGGATAAGGCATCTTGGCTTTATATTCTTCAACCTTAGATTCTGCAGGTTTATTCCTTACAGAAGTGGTTGAAGAAGCCTTTTTAGAGGGATTACTGTCAGCACTCTCAGGTGTCTAATCCTCTCTTGGCGTCTGAACGCCAAAATTAGGTGAAGATTGGGCGTTTAACGCCAACTTCTCTCCCTTCTCTGGCGTTTGAACGCCAGAACTGGGCAGGGAATGGGCGTTTAACGCTAGCTTTCCTCCCCTTTCTGGCGTTTGAACGCCGAAAGTAATCCTCTCTGGGCTCTTACTGTCCTCAGAGGGATTTTGGACAGTGGTTTGGTTATCCTCTGTCAATTGTTCCTTATTTGGATTTTTGCTACTTTGAGCAGTGTTATTCAATGTCTTCCCACTCCTCAGTTGAACTGCTTGACATTCTTCTGTTATCTGTTTAGATATCTGCTGTTTTGCTTGATTCAACTGCAGTTCTATGTTCTTGTTAGCAACTTTAGTTTCATGGAGCATCTCTTTAAATTCTGCTAACTGTTCTGTCATCAGGAGTAATTGTTGATTAAGCTCAATCATCTGTTCTTGAGGCTTAGGATCAGTGGCTAGTGCCATGACTTCCTCTTTTGGAGAGAACTCATTGCTAGAATACAAATATTGGTTTCTAGCAACAGTGTCTATAAGCTCTTGAGCTTCTTCAATTGTCTTCCTCATGTGTATAGATCCACCAGCTGAGTGGTCTAAAGACATCTGAGCTTTTTCTGTAAGCCCATAGTAAAAGATGTCTAATTGTACACACTCTGAAAACATTTCAGAGGGGCATTTTCTTAGCATACCTCTATACCTCTCCCAGGCATTGTAAAGGGATTCATTATCCTCTTGTTTAAAGCCTTGGATGTCCAGCCTTAGCTGTGTCATCCTCTTTGGAGGGTAAAAGTGATTCAGGAATTTGTCTGATAACTGTTTCCATGTCTTTATGCTTGCTGTAGGTTGGTTATTCAACCACCTTTTAGCTTGATCTTTTACAGCAAATGGAAACAGTAATAGTCTGTAGACATCCTGATCCACCTCTTTATCATGTACTGTGTCAGCAATTTGTAAGAACTGTGCCAGAAACTCAGTAGGCTCTTCCTGAGGAAGACCGGAATACTGGCAATTTTGCTGCACTATGATAATGAGTTGAGGGTTTAGCTCAAAGCTACTTGCTTTGATGGGAGGTGTACAGATACTACTCCCATATGCAGCTGTAATGGGGTTAGCATATGACCCCAGAGTCCTTCTGGACTGATCAATCCCACTTAGGTCCATAATGGATAAAGGGAAATGATATGGATTGCAAATAGATAAAAATATATATATATATATTTTTTTTTTGAATTAACCGAAAAATAAAATAAAAACAAAAGGAAAATAAAATAAAAATTCGAAAATTAAAAGAAAATAAGATCAAAGCAAATTGAAAACTGAATCAATTAGTTAATTAAAAAGATTTTGAGATTAGCAATTAGAAAGATATGATTGAAAAAATTTTATGAAAAAGATTTGATTTTTGAAATGAGGAAAGAGAAAAACAACAAAATGACACCAAATTTAAAATTTTTAGAAAATCAAACACAAATTTTCGAAAATTTTAAAGGAAAAACACAAAGAGGACACCGAACTTAGAATTTTTACGGATCAAAAAGGCACTAAAGACATGCAAATTCGAATATTAAAAGAAAAACAAAAGCATGCAATTGACACCAAACTTAAAATATGAAACTAGACTCAACTAAAAGACTCTAAACCAACAAAAATAAAACAGTCCTAATCTAAGCAACAAGATAAGTCGCCAGTTGTCCAAACTCGAACAATCCCCGGCAACGGCGCCAAAAACTTGGTGCACGAAATTGCAATCACACTTTTTGCAACCCCGCACAACTAACCAGCAAGTGCACTGGGTCGTCCAAGTAATACCTTACGTGAGTAAGGATCGATCCCACGGAGATTGTCGGCTTGAAGCAAGCTATGGTTATCTTGTAATCTTAGTCAGGATATCAATAATTATCAGGGTTGATTGTGAAAAGTAAAAGAACATGAAATAAGTACTTGTTTTGCAGTAATGCGGAACATGTTGAGGTTTTGGAGATGCTCCATCTTCTGAATCTCTGCTTTCCTACTGTCTTCTTCTTCAAGCACGCAAGGCTCCTTCCATGGCAAGCTGTATGCAAGGGTTTCACCGTTGTCAGTGGCTACCTCCCATCCTCTCAGTGGAAATGTTCAACGCACCCTGTCACGGCACGGCTATCCATCTGTCGGTTCTCAATCAGGCCGGAATAGAATCCAATGATTCTTTTGTGTCTGTCACTAACGCCCCGCCCTCAGGAGTTTGAAGCTCGTCACAGTCATTCAATCATTGAATCCTACTCAGAATACCACAGACAAGGTTTAGACCTTCCGGATTCTCTTGAATGCCGCCATCAGTTCTAGCTTATACCACGAAGATTCTGGTTAAGGAATCCAAGAGATATCTACTCAATCTAAGATAGAACGGAGGTGGTTGTCAGGCACGCGTTCATAATTGAGAATATGATGAGTGTCACGGATCATCACATTCATCCGGGTTAAGAACAAGTGATATCTTAGAACGGAAGCAAGCATGATTGAATAAGAAACAGTAGTAATTGCATTAATCCATCAAGACACAGCAGAGCTCCTCACCCCCAACCATGGGGTTTAGAGACTCATGCCGTGGAAGGTATACAAAGAATCGTGTAAAGTGTCATGAGGTACAGATACAATATCAAAAGATCCTATTAATAGTAAGCTAGTAACCTAGGGTATACAGAAATGAGTAAATGACGTAAAAATCCACTTCTGGGTCCACTTAGTGTGTGCTTGGGCTGAGCATTGAAGCTTTCATGTGTAGAGACTTTTTCTGGAGTTAAACGCCAGCTTTCATGCCAGTTTGGGCGTTTAACTCCAGATTTTATGCCAGTTCCAGCGTTAAACGCTGGAAATTCTGAGGCTGATTTGCAACGCCGGTTTGGGCCATCAAATCTCGAGCAAAGTATGGACTATTATACATGGCTGGAAAGCCCAGGATGTCTACTTTCCAATGCCATTGAGAGCGCGCCAATTGGGCTTCTGTAGCTCCAGAAAATTCACTTCGAGTGCAGGGAGGTCAGAATCCAACAGCATCTGCAGTCCTTTTTGGTCTCTGAATCAGATTTTTGCTCAGGACCCTCAATTTCAGCCAGAAAATACCTGAAATCATAGAAAAACACACAAACTCATAGTAAAGTCCAGAAAAGTGAATTTTAAGTAAAAACTAATAAAAATATACTAAAAACTAACTAGATCATACTAAAAATATACTAAAAACAATGCCAAAAAGCGTATAAATTATCCGCTCATCAGTTACCTCCCCTTTTTAGACTAAATGAGAGTTCGTCTAGTTACTAGGAAAGGTTTTCCTAGAATGATAGTTGCACTCTTGTGCTCCTCCATTTCCAACACTACAAAGTAAGTGGAAAAGGCGAATGGCCCAACCTTGATAATCATGTCCTCAATAATGCCTGATGGAATTTTAATGGAGCCATCAGCAAGTTGGAGATATATTCGGGTTGGTTTGACTTCTTCAGTCAAACTAAGCTTTCTGATAGTAGATGTAGGTATCATGTTGATAATTGCCCCAAGATCACATAAAGCTGTCTTGGTACAAGCATCCTCTAATGTGCATGGTATCATAAAGCTTCCAGGATCTTTAAGCTTCTCTGGTAAGCTTTTTAAAATGACTGCACTGCATTCTTCAGTGAGAAAAACCTTTTTAGTCTCCCTCCAATCCTTCTTATGACTTAAGATCTCTTTCATGAACTTAGCATAAGAGGGTATTTGCTTAAGTGCCTCTGCAAATGGAATCTTTATTTCAAGAGTCCTGAGATAGTCTGCAAAGCGGGCAAACTGTTTATCCTGTTCCGCTTGACGGAGTTTCTGAGGATAAGGCATCTTGGCTTTATATTCTTCAACCTTAGTTGCTGCAGGTTTATTTCCTACAGAAGTGGTTGGAGAAGCCTACTTAAGGGGGTTGTTATGAGCACTTGCAGGTGTCTGATCCCTCATTGGCATTTGAACGCCAGAATTGGGTGCTGTATGGGCATTTAACGCCGACTTCTGACCCTTTTCTGGTGTTTGAAAGCCAGAATCATTCCTCTCTGGGCTCTTACTATCCTCAGAGGGATTTTGGGCAGTGAATTGGTTATCCTCTATCAGATGTTCCTTTCTTGGCTTTCTGTTGCTTTGAGTTGAGGCATTCAATGTCTTTCCACTCCTTAAATGAACAGCTTGGCATTCTTCTGTTATCTATTTAGATAACTGCTATTTTGTCTGATTCAATTGTTTTTCCATATTCTGGTTAGCATCTTTGGTTTCTTGTAGCATATCTTTAAATTCTACTAACTGTTTCGTTATAGAAAATAGTTGCTGATTGAGTTCAGCAACTTGTTCTGGTGGACTAAGTTCAGTGGATACTGCTTTAGCCTCTTCTTTCATGGAGGACTCACTACTTAAGTACAGATGCTGATTTCTAGCAACAGTATCTATGAGCTCTTGAGCCTCTTCAATTGTCTTTCTCATATGTATCGATCCACCAACTAAGTGGTCTAGAGAGATCTGGGCCTTTTCTGTAAGCCCATAGTAGAAGATGTCTAATTGCACCCATTCTGAAAACATTTCAGAGGGGCATTTCTTAGCATCTCTCTGTACCTCTCCCAAACATTATAAAGAGACTCATTATCCTCTTGTTTAAAGCCTTGGATGTCCAGCCTTAGCTGTGTCATCATTTTTGGAGGGAAATATTGATTCAGGAATTTGTCTGACAACTGTTTCCATGTTCTTATGCTGGCTTTGGGTTGGTTGTTTAACCACCTCTTAGCTTGGTCTTTTTCAGCAAATAGAAACAGAAATAATCTGTAGACATCCTGATCTACTTCCTTATCACGCATTGTGTCAGCAATTTGTAAGAATTGTGCTAGAAACTCAATAGGTTCTTCCTGTGGAAGACCGGAATACTGGCAATGTTTTTGCACCATGATAATGAGCTGAGGGTTTAGCTCAAAATTGCTGGCTCTGATAAGGGATATACAGATACTACTCCCATATAAAGCAGTAGTAGGGTTAACATATGATCCCAGAGTCCTTCTGGACTGTTCATTTTCACTTAGGTCCATGATGGAGAAAGGGAGATGATGTGGATTGTAAATAAAAATTTTATTCCCCTCTTTTTTTTAATTAAAGAAATTAAAATAAAGTAAATAAAAAGAAGTTTACGCAAGTTTCGAAAATTAAGAAAAGAAAAAAATAAAAGAAATTAGAAAACTAAATTACTTAATTAATTAAAAGGATTTGAGAATTTTAGTGTTGATTTTTGAAAAATGAAAAGAGAGAGAGTGGTTAGGCAGTTTTGGAAAATATATGTCTTAAAATTAAAGATATTTGTAAGAATATAAATAAAAGAAAAGTTTTTGAAAAAGATGTGATTTTAATATTTTAAAGATTGAAACTTTGTTAACAAGAGAACACCAAACTTAAAATTTTTCAATCAAAATAATAAAATAAGACAAGTAATTCGAAAGTTATTAAAAAAAGAGAAAGATTTTGAAAAATTTTATAAAAGATTTTCGAAAAAATATAAAAAGAAAATTGAAAAAAGAATTTGTGTTGAAAAAGATTTAAAAAGATAAATTTTTTAAATTGAAATTTTGACTTGACTAACAAGAAACTACCAAATCTTAAAAATTTTGACTAAGTCAACCTAAGGAATTCGAAAATGATGAGTAAATAAAGGAAAAGATATTTTTTTTTTGAATTTAATGAGGAAAGAGAAAAACACTAAAATGACACCAAACTTAACATTTTTAGATCAAAACAAAGAAAATAAACAAGAAAACTTTGAATGTCAAGATGAACACCAAGAACACTTTAAAGATCAAGATGAACACCAAGAACAAATTTTGAAAATTTTTAAGGAAATAACGACACAAAAACACCAAACTTAAAAATTTTTATACTTTGGACACTAATAATTCGAAAATGCACAAGAAAAACAAGGAAAGACACCAAACAAGAAAAACTAAAGATCAAACAAGGAAAATAAACAAGAACAACTTGAAGATCAAAAAAGAACAAGGAACATAAAACACAAAAATATGAAGAATAAACAGAGCATACAATTCAAAAAATTGAAGGAAAATAAAAATATGCAATTGACACCAAACTTAAAACATGAAACTAAACTCAAACAGAAGATTCAATTATTAGTTTATTGGATTTTTTTATCTATTTATTAAAAAATTTCGAAAAAAATCTAGAAAAAGAAAACAAGGATTTTAAAATTTTAACAAGAACAATAATAAAAGACTCAAAGAAAAATTAAAGATTAATAAAGAAAAAAATAAGATTTTTGAAAAGAAAATAAAAGACTCAAATTTAGTGACTCTAAACCAACAAAAATAAATTATTCCTAATCTAAGCAACAAGATGAACCGTCAGTTGTCCAAACTCAAACAATCCCCGGCAACGGTGCCAAAAACTTGGTGCACGAAATTGTGATCACACTTTCACAACTTTGGTACAACTAACCAGCAAGTGCACTGGGTTGTCCAAGTAATAATTCCTTACGTGAGTAAAGGTCGATCCCACGGAGATTGCTGGCTTGAAGCAAGCTATGGTTATCCTGTAACTCTTAGTCAGGAGATTTGTGATAAAAATGATTTCGTTTGTAAAAAGTAAAAGAGCATGAAATAAATGATACTTGTTATTCAGTAGTGGAGAACAGGTTGAGGTTTTAGAAATGCTCTGTCTTCTGAATCTCTGCTTTTCTATTGTCTTCTTCTCCAAATACGCATGGCTTCTTTCCATGGCAAGCTGTATGTTGGTGGAGCACTGTTGTCAATGGCTACCATTCGTCCTCTCAGTGAAAATGGTCCAGGTACGGTTTCTGTACGGCTAATCAACTGTCGGATCTCTCATATCGGATGAAAAATACCTGGTACAGCTACCGCATTGTTAATCATCTGTCAGTTCTCACTTGTGTCGGAATAGGACCTCTCTATCCTTTTGCACACTGTCATTGTGCCCAACATTCGTGAGTTTAAATCTCGTCAGTCATCCTGTCCCAAACCCTACTCGGAATACCACAAACAAGGTTTAGACTTTCCGGATCGTAGGAATGCTGCCAATTGGTTCTAGCCTCTACCACGAAGGTTCTGATCTCACGAGTTTGAATGTTCTGTTGTCAGGAGATGCAAGTCAAGCTCATGGACTAGAAACCTAAGAGATATTCACTCAAGCTGTCGCCCAATGACTACGTTGAGCTCAGATAGAACGGAAGTGGTTGTCAAGCACGCGTTCATAAATTTGAGAATGATGATGAGTGTCACGGATCATCACATTCTTCATATTAAAGTTTGAGTGAATATCTTAGAACAGAAGCAAGCATGATTAAATAGAAAAGAATAGTAATTTCATTAATCCATTGAAACACAACAGAGCTCCTCACCCCCACCTATGGGGTTTAGAGACTCATGCCGTAGAAGATACAATATGAGATGTAAAATGTCATGAGTTTCAAAATGAATCTCTAAAAGTAGTTTTTATACTAAACTAGTAACCTAGGTTTACAGAAAATGAGTAACTAAGTGCAGATAGTGTAGAAATCTATTTCCAGGGCCTACTTGGTGAGTGTTTGGGCTGAGCTTTGAAGCTTTCACGTACATAGGCCATTCTTGGAGTTCAATGCCAGCTTGGGTGCCAGTTTGGGCGTTTAACTCCAGCTTTGGTTCCAATATGGGTGTTTTACGCCAGAAAAAGGTCTCTGGCTAGCGTTTAAACGCCAGTTTGGGCCATCAAATCTTGGGCAAAGTATGGACTATTATGTATTGTTGGAAAGCCCACGATGTTAGCTTTCCATCCAGATTAAGAGCGCGCCAATTCAATTTTTGTAGCTCCAGAAGAATGCATTTGAGTGTAGGGAGGTCAGAATCCAACAGCATCTGTAGTCCTTTCTCAGCCTCTGGATCAGATATTTGCTCAGGTCCTTCAATTTCAGCCAGAAAATACCTGAAATTATAGAAAAAAATACAAACTCATAGTAAAGTCTTGAAATGTAATTTTTGAATAAAAATTAATAAAAATATAATAAAAAGTGAATAAACCATTCTAAAAACTATATGAAAACTCTACCAAAAAGCGTATAAAATATCCGCTCATCAGTCCACTAGTCTAAGTTTCACGAAACATTACATATCAACTAAATGACATTGAAATCATACCTTGGCCGATTCCCACACATGCACAAATTCCTAAAATTGATGCCTCAAATTAGCTCAACAATGCCTAGCTACCAAAGATCAACTCCAAGGGCACCACTTCTTCAAAACTCCAACTCAATAAGAATTCAAGTTATAACCATACAAATAACCAAAAATCAATCCTAGGGTTTAAAAAATTGACAACTCACAAGGGTCAAGAGCTTTCTTACCTTATCCCCTGTGGATTGGGACAAAACCCAACAGTTTTCTAATGA
Organism: Arachis hypogaea; assembly: GCF_003086295.3. Classification (NCBI taxonomy): domain Eukaryota; kingdom Viridiplantae; phylum Streptophyta; class Magnoliopsida; order Fabales; family Fabaceae; genus Arachis; species Arachis hypogaea. The sequence goes on along the minus strand of NC_092036.1, from coordinate 85,452,316 downwards.
TGGATACCACTTAAATAATCAAAAACACAAAATCCACTCAAAAATAATACCCAAAAATGCAAAATTGTTAGGGCATAAAAATGGAGTGATTTTGAGTTCTTACCATTTTATTTATCTAGAAAATACAAGCTCGGCAAAATCTTTGCATGGCTACAAACGGTACTCAAATCAGAGCTCCGTAGCTCAAGTTATAATCGAAACAAGATTGGAGTGAATAGTGAAACCCTTCACCGTCATCTTCTCCTCTCACCGTCCCTCTCTCTCAATTGTTGAATGAATGAGGCTAAAATGCCTCATAAGTTGGTATATATATGTTGGACTTGGACCAAATTTGGACCCAGTCCAATCCGTTAGCGTTTTTGGTCCGTTTTGCCTCTAAATTACTTTTATCTTTCCAATTTATATAATTCAATTTTCTAAATTTTTGCTAAATTCTATTTTCTTCATTAAATTTTATATTTTAATATTTCTTATCACTTTCAACCTATTCCGGACAATTAGATTATATTTTTATTATTAGTTTATTTAATTCTAATTCTTACATTCTACGTATTGTTTCTTAACTTAATACTTACATCAATAGCCTGAGCATCATCATGGATATAATAGCCATCTTTTTTTATGCACTATGTTCCAAATCTTTCTTATACTAATTGTCCTCTATTTCATTCGTGACTCTAACAATATAGATATGATTATCATCATATACCAAACAGACAAAGAATGTGTACTTGAATAAATTGTTGAAAAATAATTTGAAACTAATTACCTCTTTTTCTTTTCATCTTGCTAAGTTTTTTGAACTGTTTCTGTGTGTGTATAGCTTCTTCGATCAATTCACATTATTTTTTCTACACTTATCCTATTTTGTCATCAGAAGTAAACATACTTAGGCATCAATATAATCAAATTCAATGTACCATTACTTATATGTTAGCTCTGTGGCAATGTGATTTAAAGAACCATTTCCATTAATCTCCTTCTATTTCCCTTGGTTGTTGAGCAATATTCTATTCCATAGTTTTTGTTTAGTCATAATACTCATTATACAACTTGTCTCTCGAATACTTCCAGATTTTGCCTATCCTTTTCAAGATCATTCTCTTGATAATTCCTCCATCATCTTTATCAAATTGAAATATTTTGTACAAAAATATTTTGTGCAATAATAGAGCCTCCATCAAAGTTTAGTTTTGGTGGTCACAAGTTCAACCCTATAAAATAACCGAGAGTATTAGTCTCAGTCATTCTCCCTAGGAATTACAATCGAGTTCTCAATTATTGGTTATGAGTTTCACGAAGTTGGGTTGATGATAAGACAAGAAATTAAATGGCAAGAAATGTAAAATTAAACAACTAAATATAACAACTAATAAAGAGGCATTCATGGCAATGATTGAGAATCAAGGCTTTCTATCATAGTCATTAATTATCAAGAGCTAGTCCTATTTCGTCATCTCCAACATCAGGAGAAAGTCAAATAAGCCTAATTACTCCCAATCCATAAGTAATGTTAATGGATACAAGACTAACTAATCACTCTAGATCACCAATATAAATTGGGTATTAATGACTCAAGATTGCCCAATTTCTCTTTCCAATCTAAGAATGCTCAAAATCTAATCTAGAACCTAACCAAGCATTTTGTCAAACACTTGGAAGGTGCAAAAGGAAAACATGGTAAAATTGTAAGGAATAATAAGATCTAAACTACCTAAAGCAAGAAAATAACAATAACAACTAAATTAAACATCAATAACGTGAAAACATAAAATTGCATTAAAGAAAATCCAAATCCAACAATAGTGCATGAACATGAAAAGAACATAAAAGGGAAAATTAACAAGAAGACTCAAGAGAACAAAGATGTAATAACAAAAAATTGCAATGTAAACTAATTGAAAACAAGAATTAAAACCTAAATCTAAGATGAATTTAAACTATGAACCCTAATTTCTAGAGAGAAGAGAGAGCTTCTCTCTTTAGAACTAACCTAAAGCATGTTTCCTTCACTATCTAATTGCCCCCTTATTTCCTCTTGAATTCTGCATCAAATAGCATCAGAAATGAGTTGGACTTGGGCCTAGATAGCTTAGAAATTGCCCCCAGCGTATTTACTTTAATGAGGTCACGTGACACTTGTCACGCATACGCATGGGTGACGCGTGCGTGTCGCCTAGAAAAATTCCCTCTCACGCGTACACGTGGATGACGCGTGCACGTGGCCATGAATCCTTCAAATGCTTATTTCTTCATGAATTCTCCACTTTTACATGCTTTTTCTTCACTTCTTCCATCCAATCCTTGCTTTATGAACCTGAAATCACTCAACAAACATATCAAGGCATCGAATACAATTAAAGTGAATTAAATTTATCAATTTTAAAGGTCTAAAAAGCATATTTTTACTCTTAAGTACAATTTAGGGAGAATTACAAAACCATGCTATTTCATTGAATTAATGTGAGATAAGTCGATAAAATTCCCTAAATTTAACCCAAGATAAACTACAAAATTGGGGTTTATCAATAAGTCCAACTTGTTAATTGGTAAACCAAATTGACTTAATTTAACAACACAATCTACTTTTACCTTTATAATGTCATTATGAACATGGTCTTTATTTCTAACCTTTCTCCAATTTTTCTCACAAATAGAAAATTCACCAAAATAAGCACCCAAGTTCCAAGAAAGCCACTAAAAAGATTAGTTGCATCATCAATTGGTTATAATTTCTTATTGAACATAAATATGATCTTTGTATTGGAAGAAGGCTGCATAACTCCTCACACTCAAATGGGTATCTTTGGTGGTGTTGTCTCCCTCTAGAAAAGATGATACCCATTAATTCACTACAACATTTTGGAGCTGAAACAACATTTAAAAGTGTTGCCTAAAGTTTGATAAAAAAATTGCCTTTGATATATAGCAACGTTTTGGGACTTGAGGCAATGTTTTTGGGGGGCCTTGCAGATGCAGCCGTTGCCTTAGGTCAAGGCAACAGTTTTTTGCTTCAAAAGCAATGCTTTTAAACTGTGTTTTAGGCAACACTTTATACCTATTCTTTTAGCTGTCATGCTTCAGCTATTAGTAAAAAGTGTTGCCTGTTCTTTTGAGTATGTGATGAAGAGAGAATTATGCCAATTTGGAATTAAATAGATTTCCGTTGTAAGTATAGTCCGAACCGGCAATGAATCCTCTCAATCAAATTATAATCTTAAAGATATCACAATTCAATACAAAATTTACCGAGAGTATTTAGACTCCCGGGTTGTTCTCACTAGGAACTAATACCAATGAGCACACACAATTTTGGTTGTGAGAAGCAAATGGGTATTTTCAATGAAGAAGTAAGCAATAAAGGAATTAAAAAACAAGGCAAAGTTGTAATTAATAAACTAATAAAGGAATAAAAGAACTATGTATGCAATATAAACAAGTAAAGCTTTAAAGTGATGGAAAAATGGTTCAAAACATAAATGAAACATTGACTTGGGATGAGTTATGGAATCCCTTCCTTTCCATAACCACAACTATGATAATTACCACGAGTTAATCTCGCTTAGTTAACCCCTAACATCGAGGGGTAAGTCAAGCAAGCATAATTGACCTTAATCCATAAGTTCGAACCAACTTACCAAACTAGTTGGTAAAAGGCTAGCTTTAATGGAAACAAGAATCAACTAACTCCCTAAGAATTACCACTAAATATTGGACATTAAGGCTCTAGTAATCCATAGACTCATTTTCCCCAAGCCAAAGGGTGGAAATTTACCCCATAGCTAGGGTTGACATTTCATCAAACACCTAGTATGCATATTCACAAAACATGGCAAAATTGGTAAATTGATGAAAGCTATAAACCATAAATGATCAAAATCAACAAAAATAACTTGAACAAATATATAAGAGCCATCAAACATCAAATTAAACAACTAGTAATCCAAAATTGCAACGCAAAGTAAATATTGACAAGGGAAATGAAAATAAGGGAAAATGTAGAACAAGCAATGTATTAAAAGAGATAATTGAAGGAATACTTAGAATAAAAGTTGTTAGAATCGAAAATCAAACTTGAAGTATAAAATTCTACAAACCCTAATTAAAACCATAAGAGATAATTTCCTAACCTTTACTACTCCTACTCCTACTATATGTTTTTCCTAGTCTAAGATGGCTCTCTTGCTATGTGTTGCTGCTCCCTAAATATAGCCTCTTGAACCAGCCTCAAGCCTTTAGAAATGGGCCAAAAGGAGCCCCAAATCGCGAGTGTACGTGCATTTTTAATGAAGGCATGCACTGGAACCTGTGAGGACGCATAGGCGTGTGTGTCCGCACACTTCGCCAAATTTCCACTTGTGCGCACGCACAGATGGTTGTGCACATGCACACTCCACGATGCTCTGGATTCGCTCTGCTTGGGTTCTTGTGCATACGCAAAGGTAGTGCGTACGCATGCACGCATGCTAATTCCTTTTGTGCATACGCACACATCCTTGTGCGTACGCACGCATGGCTGAGCTCTCCTCCTTTATTTTCTTCATGTTTTCTCCCAAATGCATGCTCCTCTTCCATTCCCACCAAGCCATTTCTACCTTATTCATATGAAATCACTCAACAAACATATCACAGCATCGAATGGAATAAAAGTGGGATTAAATTGCTCAATTTAAGCACAAAAATGCATGTTTTCACATTCAGGTTCAATTTAAGGATCAAACACAAAAGTATGCTATTATGGTGCTTAAGTGTAGGTTTATGTGATGAAATTCACTCAAATCAAGCTAAAATATATCAAAAAATATGGACTCATCAATTCCCCCACACTTAAACAATTGCATGTCCTCATGCTAAACCAAACAAGGAGAATGGTCAAAGGGAAACAACTTATTGAATGCAGCTATCTATAAGAATGCAAGCATGTATATACTATATATAACTATATATACTATAGTATCCTATTAAATTGGTGAAAATAAACAATCAAATTCCCAAGAAAGTATATAGACATATAGGGCTAAGCAAGGAAATAATCCAATTCACTCAAAATCTAAAGAATTGATTTACTCATTGATAAGGAAAAAGCGATTCCACACAAAATCACCGGCAAGTGTACTGGGTCGCATCAAGTAGTAATAACTCACAAGAGTGAGGTTGATCCCACAGGGATTGATGGATCAAGCAACTTTAGTGAGATGATTAGTCTAGTCAAGCTAACAGTGTTGAATTCAGTGAAATTGAACTAGCAGAAGGTAAATTACAGTGAATTACAAGTGAAGAAGAAGCAAATTGTAGAAACATAAAGTGGAAGAAAGCAAAAGAGCTGAAACTTAAATTGCAAGAAAGGTAAATGACTAAAGTTTAAAGTGCAAGGAATTTAAATTGCTAAATCTAAAGTGCAAGGGAACTTAAATTGCATGAAGAATAAAGGGATTTGGGTGCTGGGAATTAAAACAAAACTGAAATGAGGAAATTCAGAAACAGATCAATTCAGTACCAAAACAGAAATGTAGAAGTACAGAAGAATCAAAATAGAATGAAAACGTAAATCACGATTGTTCTCTTAACAAAACAGAAAAGAAGAAATTGCAGAAGGAAGAAGACAAAAACAGAAAAGAAAAGAAAACCCAAATCTGATCTTGATTCTCCAATTCTAGAAGGGAAAAATTATAAGAGAGCTTTCTATTCTACTCCTACTCCTACTGCTCTCTATTAGAGCCTAACCGTCCTTAATGAAATAAAATTGATGCCTTTATATAGGCTTTACAAAATGAAAATGAAATTGAAATTAAAAACAAATTACAATTCAAATGAAATTTCCATTATAATTGTTTCTGGTGCCTTTGAGTCATGTCAAATGGGCTTTTGTTGGTTTTGGGGATTCAATGAAATGAGTTTTTGATTTGGCCTTGAAGAAGTGGGTCAGGATGCATTTGTTGATGCTCCCAGTGGAGCGCTCCGTTGAGACAATGAGCATCCCGTTCACTCACCAAGTGTGCTTCCTTTGGGTGTGCATCTTTCTTCCCTGACACTCTCTTATTGAGCGCTGCGTTCCCTTGCTGAGCGCTGCACCATTTGGTGCGCATTTTCTTCAACTGGCGCTCCCTTAGTGAGTGCTACGTTGGTTCCTTGAGCGCTGCCTTAGTGAGCGCTACACAAAACCTGGCTTCCAAGCTTGATTTCCCCGAAAAAGTGAACAAGTTAACGTGGCGCTCACTTTGGAAGTGAATGCTACTCCAAAATGTTTTTGGACTTTAAATATGCCTACCACTTGTGCTTCAATTTCATGCCAAATATAGATTATTATATATCACTGTAAAGCTCTGAATGTTAGCTTTGCAATGCAACTAAAAGCGTATCAGTTGGACATTTGTAACTCAAGTTATGGTCCTTTGAAGAAGGCATGGTTGTGCTGTCAGGGGTCGCTGATTTTCTTCCTTAGCGCTCTCTTAGTGAGCGCCAAGTTAACTTAGTGAGAGCTGTTTGAAGGCCAAACTTAGCGCCAGCTTATGGAGCCCACAATTAATGTTCACCCCAAACTATTATATATCGTTGGAAAGCTCTGGATGTCTACTTTCCAATGCATTTGAGAGCGCATCATGTAAATCTCTACAGTTCAGGTTATCCTCCTTGGAAGGTGAAGAGGTCAGCTGGCCTTACTGCAGGTTGATACTATGTTCATCTTTGCATTTTTGGGGTAAGTTTTCTCCCTCAGATTCAGTGTCCACCATATAGTGCCATATATGCCTGGAAAGCTCTAGATTCCTACTTTCCTATGCCACTTGAATAACCTCATTTAGAGTTTTTTAGCTCAAGTTATTATTGTTGGAGTGTAAAGAGGTCAGGGTTGCAAATCCTCTTTGCTCCTCCTTGAGTCTGTTTCCAACTCTTTTGCCACCTTGGGAGTGTGATTCTTCTTTTATTGCTTTTGTTGCTTCTTTTTTCCACTTATTTCCTACAAAAATTATAAAATCAAAAGATCAAAGAAATATACCATTTAAGCACAAATGCATTCAATATTTAAGCACTAATCATCAATTTCTTGTATGAAAAAGCATAGAAAAACATGACATGATGACATGTCATCACAACACCAAACTTAAACCTTGCTTGTCCCCAAGCAAGAAAAGAATCATGCAGTAAATTTTGACAAATCAAGGTGGGAAGAATAGCAAGTTAATGTTCATGGTTGGCTAGTTTTCTATGCATGCTACAATCACAAAAGAAATGTAAATGACTGATGCTTCTATCTAGCTCATTTTATGAAATATTTTCCTTATATTTCTTCCTTGAAACAAGCTTTTACATTCTCTTAGTAGCTTCTCCTTTTGGGTGCTTTGTCCCATGAGTTGATAACAAAGCTACGACTCTAAATGCTTTATTTTCAAGTATTACCACTTGATACACAAGCACCACAAGTATTTAATCAGAGGACTTCTTTTAGCTCTTTTATTTCTTTTCTTTACTCTCTAATCATTGATGCTCAGAGCCTTGAGCTTTGAGGGAGTGCATTTGCACTTGTGCCTAACCTTGACTCTAAATGTTTTGTTTTCAAGCTTTTTGTTTGACACATAAACACCACAAGTACTTAACAATGAAATTGTCATTGGTACTCAGAGCCTTCAGCTTTCTCATTCTTTCCCCTTTTTCTTTCTTGCCTTAATTTGCAATTGTTTCTTCAAGGTTTTCATGATTTCCAAAGATTTCACAAAATGTCCTAGATGAAAACTTGAATTAAATAAAATCTAATGCAATTGAGCAACAATTAATCATACTAGCCTTCTAATACTTGTATGCCTATGATAAGTTCTTCTTTAATGACCTTGTTTGTTTATGATCATGATGCTTTATTGCTTTTGAACTCACAAAATCCAAGATGGTAGTTATAATGTCACTGCAAGATGTTACAATTTAGTAATTAAACTATGCTTATTCACAACACACATGCATAAAGAGAAGATAAAGACAGTCATGCAATTTATAGAGTTGGAAATAAGTAGGAGGAAAAAGAAACATTACCACCTTGTAGTTCATCTTCATTCTTGTCGTCCTTTTCCTCCTATTCTTCCCCTTCCTACACCAGTCTTAGAATGCTTGCTTATCCTCAAGCAACAATTAACACAGTGGTAATGGGATCTATGATGGATCATGAGTGTCTCACAAAGTGAAATATTATTAGTACATGTGTTTAGGCAAGCAAAATGAAAAATAACAGTAAAGGCACAGGAAACATAGACATTGTGATTGCAAAAATAAGAGGGTGTGCATTATACATTGCATAAAGAATGAGTGGCACACCAAACTTAGTGTGACTCTTTCACTTGGATTTGATGCAAGTATCCAATATAGATTGGAAACAAATTTTTGTTGCATAGCAACACCAAACTTAGAATGCAATCATAGGTCAATTTATTTGAACTAAAACTAAACAAATGAAACTGTTATATGTTAATTACCAAGGGAAGAATCTGTCATGAATAAGGATTTCTTGGTGAAGTATTTAACAAAAACAGTTAAGGAGTAAAATAAATGGAAACATTAAAAACAAAGATTTAACTAAAACAAAGAGAATAAGAAAAATGACAAACCAAAAAAAAGATAACACTGTAAAGGCATTATGATTATGCAGACAAATGGTGTTACTGGATTTCTTGCATAGAGAATTAAGTGGCACACCAAACTTGGAAACTTAGTGTGACACTTTCAATTTAGAATTGATGCAATCATCCATAAGGATTGAAAACAGATTATTGTAGGGCAACACCAAACTTAGAATGTAATCATATGCCAATTTATTGAAATTTAAACAAAGCAGATAGAGAAAATAAACAAAGCAAAGGAATGAAGTGTTACCTAAGGTTGGGTTGCCTCCCAACAAGCGCTCTTTTAGTGTCATTAGCTTGACATGTTGTTCTTCACTTTCTTCCTCTTCTTCTAGTTTGTTAAGAGGAATGACCTCAAGGGAGGGAAAGATTCAGCTATTGTCCCCTGTTTTGGTCTCTCTTCAGCAAGCTTCCTTTTGTTAATGGCTTGATTGACCTTGCTTGCTGCTGGTTCAGGGGTTGGATTGTTTGTAGTTGACCTTCTCTTCTTCCTGAATGTTGTCCTTGGTATCTTGGTCACAATCCTCTTCTCGATGCTCTTGTTAGTTGCCTTCACTTCTTGGATATCAAGATTTAGTGGTTATGTTTTGGTTGGAGTATTCTCTTCATCAAGAGCTTCTTGCATTGGTGGTTTAATGAGCCCTTCATCCATGTAATTTTCTGCTTCACTTGAGTTTAGACTTCCTTGATTGTCTTCCTCACTTTCTTGTTTTTCTACTTCCTCTTTTGCATCCACCAATTGGTCTTCATCTTCCTTGCATAGCAGTTTTGAGTGTTTCTTTATTTTCTCTAAGTGCTCATCCATCTTTTGAAGGAGGATTTCCTGTTCTTTCCAGGATTGTTCTTGCTTTTTCAATAATTCTCTGGACTTTTGAAGGGGATCCTCAGCTACTAGCTCAAAAGATGAAGGTTGAGAAAAATTTTATGGATATAGATATGTTGTGATGAGGTTGTTTTGAGTGGTATGGAATGAATCTTGTGAATTGTGGAATAAATTTTGTGGTTGGTGGAATGAGTTGTGTGGATCTTGGAGGAGACTTTGTGTTGAGGCATAATCAAGTGATGAAAAATTTTCAAATGAGGAGCTGGGAGGTGAGGTTGGACAAGTTTGCATAAATGAATTGAAGGTTTGCTCAAGTGATGATGGCTCTTGATAAATGGAGTATAAACTGTTAAATGCTTTTTGGTTTTGATCCTCCCATCCACAATGTGAATCATTGTAGAATTCATCACAGTATGGATCATTTTGTGGCATTAGGGAACAATCTTGCATGAATTTATTGAAAGCATACTCTAGTGATGATGTCTCTTGATGAGTGGAGTATGAACTATTGAATGTTGTTTGGTTTTGATCCTTCCACCCACAACTTGATTGATTGTTGAATTCATCACAGTGTGGATTATTTTGTGGCATGGAGGAACAATCTTCCATGTATGTACTGACAGCATAATCAAGTGATAATATCTTTGATTGATTAGAACGTGAATCATTGCAATTCCCTTCCCAGCCATCATTTGTGTGCATGTCATAATAGTATGAGTCACTTTGTGGCTCTGGGAAGTAGTTCATTTTACTTGATTGTTCGTACTCTCTCATTCCTTGTTGATATTCCCAGTCACCATGAGGGTAATGACCTAAATCATCTTGTGGTGGTAGGCAATATCTCATGAAATTATCTTGGTCATTTTCTGAAGCATATCCCCATTGATTGGAGTGCTCAGAATCTGTGATTTCTTGGTGATATTCCCAGCCACCATTAGAATTGTCAATTGGTGATGGTGGGTAATATCCCATGAAATTTGTTTGATCAAAAGATGAGTTGAACTCCATTTGAATTTTGTAAAACACATCACCAATGAAAATTGAAATTCATGTCACAAGTGAGAATTTCTTAGTGAGGCAATAACTCAAACACCTTAGCATCAGCATAAAACAGAGAATTAAAAGATCAAAACAAAGAAAATGCTTAATCTAGACTTCTCACCCACTTAATCATTGTCGATCTATATCAATCCCTGGCAATGGCGCCAAAAACTTGATGAGGGAAAAGCGATTCCACACAAACTCACCGGCAAGTGTACTGGGTCACATCAAGTAGTAATAACTCACAAGAGTGAGGTCAATCCCACAAGGATTGATGGATCAAGCAACTTTAGTGAGGTGATTAGTCTAGTCAAGCTAACAGTATTGAATTGAGTGAAATTGAACTAGCAGAAGGTAAATCATAGTGAATTACAAGTGCAGAAGAAGTAAATTGCAGAAAATTAAAGTGTAAGAAAGCAAAAGAGCTGATACTTAAATTGCAAGAAAGGTAAATGACTGAAGCTTAAAGTGCAAGGAATTTAAATTGCTGAATCTAAAGTGAAAGGGAACTTAAATTTCATGAAGAATAAAGGCATTTGGGTGCTGGGAATTAAAACAACACTGAAAAATGTGAAGTGTAGTAAACTAAAGAGCTCTTCAGATGAGAAAATTTAGAAACAGATCAATTTAGTACCAAAATAGAAATGTAGAAGTGTAGAAGAATCAAAATGGAATGAAAACTTAAATCTCAATTGTTCTCTTAACAAAATAGAAAAGAAGAAATTGCAGAAGGAAGAAGATGAAAGCAGAAAAGAAAAAAAATCCAGATCTAATCTTAATTCTCCAATTCCAGAAGGGAAAAATTAAAAGAGAGCTTTCTATTCTACTTCTACTCCTACTGCTCTCTATTAGAGCCTAACCGTCCTTAATGAAAAAAAATTGATGCCTTTATATAGGCCTTACAAAATGAAAATGAAATTAAAATAAAAACCAAATTACAGTTCAAATGAAATTCCTATTCTAATTGTTTCTTGTGCCTTTGAGTCATGTCAAATGGGCTTTTGTTGGTTTTGGGGAATCAGTGAAATGGGTTTTTGGTTTGGCCTTGAAGAAGTGGGTCAGGATGCATTTGTTGATTCTCCCAGCGGAGCGCTCCGCTGAGACAATGAGCGTCCCGTTCACTCACCAAGCATGCTTCCTTTGGGTGTGCATTTTTCTTCCCTGGCACTCTCTTATTGAGCGCTGCGTTCCCTTGCTAAGCGCTGTACCATTTGTTGTGCAGTTTCTTAAACTGGTGCTCCCTTAGTGAACGCTACGTTGGTTCCTTGAGCACTGTCTTAGTGAGCACTACACAAAACCTTGTTTCCAAGCTTGATTTCCCCAAAAAAGTGAACAAAGTGAACGTGGCGCTCACTTTGGAAGTGAATGCTACTCCAAAATGTTTTTGGACTTTAAAGATGTCTATCACTTGTGCTTCAATTTCATGCCAAATATAGATTATTATATATCGTTGAAAAGCTTTGAATGTCAGCTTCCAACGCAATTGAAAATGAATCAATTGAACATCTGTAACTCAAGTTATAGTCCTTTGAAGAAGGCATGGTCGTGTTGTCAGGGGTCACTGGTTTTCTTCCTTAGCGCTCTCTTAGTGAGCGCCAAGTTAACTTAGTGAGCGCTGTTTGAAGGCCAAACAGAGCGCCAATTTCTGGAGCCCAAACTTAATGTTCACTCCCATACTATTATATATCGTTGGAAAGCTCTAGATGTCTACTTTTCAATGCATTTGAGACTGCATTATTCAAAGATCTACAGATCAAGTCATTCTCCTTAGAAGGTGAAGAGGTCAGCTGGCTTTACTGCAGGTTGATACTATGTTCATCTTTGCATTTTCGAGGTACGTTTTCTCCCTCAGATTCATTGTCCACCATGTAGTGCAATATATGCTTGAACCATGCTCTAGATTCCTACTTTCTTATGCCACTTGAATCATCTCATTTGGAGTTTTGTAGCTCGAGTTATTCTTGTTAGAGTGTAAAGAGGTCAGGGTTGCAAATCCTCTTTGCTCCTCATTGCGTCTGTTTCCAACTATTTTGCCACCTTGGGAGTGTGATTCTTCTTTTAGTGCTTTTATTGCTTTTTTTCCACTTATTTCCTACAAAATGTATAAAATCAAAAGATCAAAGAAATATACCATTTAGGCACAAAAGCATTCAATATTTAAGCACTAATAATCAATTTCTGGTATGAAAAAGCATAGAAAAACATGACATGATGACATGTCATCACTCATCAAAATGAAACAACTTGCAAGAATACATGATAAGAAGTATGGAAACATAGAGTTGAGTGATCGAACCCTCACTAGGTGTATATACACTCTAATCGCTCGGTGTTTAGGGTCAATTTTCTCAGGTCTCCTCGTAATCATGCTATCAAGGATTTGCTTTTCATCTAACAATCAACAAATATGTGATGCATGAATGCAATTATCATGAGGTCTTTAGAGGGTTGTAATGGGGTTATGGTTAAGGTAGGATAAATATGGCTAAGTGGACTAAGGAATTGGATCTTTGATTAGCTCGAGTGTCCAACTCAACCTACATCAACCAAATAACAAAATATGCAACCTAACTTCCCATAATCACACTTTTTATACACATTCATGCATCTTTTTCATACAAGTGCACATATGCATTTCTTATTCATTTTTTTCCTTTGGGATGACTTTTGTCCTATCTTATTACATATATATTTTTTTTTCTTTTTTTTCTTATGACAAATGCATATGGTTAAAGCAAATCGATACATGAATGTACACCCATTTTCCAAAATTTTCAATAAAATATCCAAAATAAACTTTTTCATTTACTACCAATGTTTTCCATAACTTCCCCCACACTTAAATAAAACACACACCTTCAACCTAAGTGATGAGCGGATAATTTATACGCTTTTTGGGGGTAATTTCATGTAGATTTTAGTATGTTTTAGTTAGTTTTTAATAGATTTTTATTAGTTTTTAGGCAAAAATCTTATTTATGGACTTTACTATGAGTTTGTGTGTTTTTCTATGATTTCAGGTATTTTCTGGCTGAAATTGAAGGAGCTGAGCAAAAATTTGATATAGGCTGAAAAAGGACTGCTGATGCTGTTGGATTCTGACCTCCCTGCACTCGGAATGGATTTTTTAGAGCTACAGGAGTCTAATTGGCGCTCTCTCAATTGGGTTGACATCCAGGGCTTTTCAGCAATATATAATAGTCTATACTTTGCGCGACGATAGATGACGTAAACTGGCGTTCAACGCCAGTTCCATGTTGTAGTCTGGCATTCAGTGCCAGAAACAGGTTACAAGTTGGAGTTCAACGCCAGAAACAGGTTACAACCTAGAGTTCAACTCCAGAAACAGCCCAAGCACGTGAGAAGCTTAAGTCTCAGCCCCAGCACACACCAAGTGGGCCCCAGAAGTGGATTTATGCACTATCCATCTTAGTTTACTCATTTTATGTAAACCTAGGTTACAAGTTTAGTATTTAAACAACTTTTAGAGACTTTTTTTGTATCTCATGACATTTTAGATCTGAATTTTATACTCTTTGACAGCACGAGTCTCTAAACCCCATTGTTGGGGGTGAGGAGCTCTGCAATGTCTCGATGAATTAATGCAATTATTTCTGTTTTCCATTCAAACACGCTTGTTCTTATCTAAGATTTTCATTCGTACTTCACTATGAAGAAGGTGATGATCCATGACACTCATCATCTTCCTCAATCCATGAACGTGTGCCTGACAACCACCTCCGTTCTACATCAGATTGAATGAATATCTCTTAGATTCCTTAATCAGAATCTTCGTGGTATAAGTTAGAATTGATGGCGGCATTCATGAGAATCTGAAAAGTCTAAACCTTGTCTGTGGTATTCCGAGTAGGATTCTGGGATTGGATGACTGTGACGTGCTTCAAACTCGTGAGTGTTGGGCATGATGACAAACGCAAAAGAATCAATGGTTTCTATTCCGACATGATCGAGAACCAACAGATGATTAGCCGTGCTGTGACAGAGCATTTGGACCATTTTCACTGAGAGGATGGGAAGTAGCCATTGACAACGGTGACACCCTACATACAGCTTGCCATGGAAGGAGGCTTGCGTGCGTGAAGAGGAGTACAAGAGAAAAGCTGAAATTTAGAAGACAAAGCATCTCCAAAACTCCAACATATTCTCCATCATTGCATAATAAGTATTTCGAGTTTTCCAACATTATTTACTATTTTTATTCCAACTTTATATTACTTAATCCATGTCCTTTTGTTCATTTGCAAGTCAACTGATAATCATAATTGGTATCCTAACTAAGAATAATAAAATAACCATAGCTTGCTTCAAGCCAACAATCTCCGTGGGATTCGACCCTTACTCACGTAAGGTATTACTTGGACGACCCAGTGCACTTGCTGGTTAGTTGTGCGAGGTTATGAAGAATTGTGATTTTCAATTTCGTGCACCACTAAGCTAATCAAAGATGTAATTCAAGGTGACTCATGGTTTTTGCTTAGGGTTATGATGTGCTAACAATTAGAACAAAGGGGATTAAGAGGCTCAAAAGGGGTTAACAAAGGTAGATGCAAGGGTAGGTCCATATGGGTGAGTGAGTTTAATCCAAAGATGACCTCAATCATGCTAAATGCAATCACATCAAATATTGGAAATAAAGAATCGAGCAAAACCAAGATTACAATAGTAGAAGGAGCATAGCACACAATGAACAAAATTTGTGATTATAATGTGTAACCACTCATTCAAGCTCAAGAAATCACAAGGTATTTTGTTCTTCTCTCTTCTATGTTCCATAAAGATCATTATAGCAAGTTTTAAAAAAACAATTATTTTCCAAATCAATTCAATAGAATGCCTTGAGACAAAATTCTTGGAAATCATTGTTGTTTTTCACCAAAATTATTTCCTATATGTATGTATGTATGTATGTGATGGATGCAATTTTCAAAATTTTTCTAGTTATCTTCCTAATTTTCAACAACCAAAAACTAACATGAACAATTAGGACAAAATTGAACTAGGCACATGCTATTCACAATATCCAATCACAACCAACATCTATACTATATATACAATGAAAATGCAATATGTATATACAAACTAGAGTAAAGATGCAATAATCAAAAATACTAACAAATATCTACAAGAAACATAATAAAAGAAAACAAAAAAAGAAAGTGCAAAGTGTTTGGGAAAAGAAAGTTTACTCCCCAAAATGGCGAATCCTACCCCAGACTTAAGCTTTGCACAGTCCTCCGTGCACGAACACGATCCAGGAGGGAATGTCTCTAAGTTCTCCCACCTTCAGCTAGTGGATGCAGGGACTCGGGTTGGCATCTCCTTTTTCGGCGTCCTCTTCCTTTCCCGGCTCCTTGCCTTTATGTCTCATCCACAAAAAGAATGAATAAATTATAAGTAAAAAGCATAGGGCAAGTAGCACAAAAGAGTAAATGAAGAAGTAAATAAGCATCTAATTGAGGAAGTATCCATAATGGTGTGGTATAATGAAAATGAGATAAGCCGTGTGTGTTTTCCAATTATGCGCGCTGTTGGAACACACACAACAGCCGGTTAAAAGGGCATCCACACAAGGAAAAAGTAAGCATGTGCTTCTCAATTAGATGGCATAGGTAGCATTTAAAGAATAAGGAAAACTTTAGACATAAATAAACCCAGGTAACTGATGAGCGGATAATTTATACACTTTTTGGCATTGTTTTTAGGTAGTTTTTAGTATATTTTAGTTACCTTTTTAGTATACTTTTATTTGTTTTTATGAAAAAAATCACATTTCTGGACTTTACTATGAGTTTGTGTGTTTTTCTATGATTTCAAGTATTTTCTGGATGAAATTGAGGGACCTGAGCAAAAATCTGATTCAGAGACTGAGAAAGGACTGCAGATGCTGTTGGATTCTGACCCTCCTACACTCGAAGTGGATTTTCTGGAGATAAAGAAGCCTAATTGGTGCACTCTCAATTGCGTTTGAAAGTAGACATCCTGGGATTTCCAGCAATGTATAATAGTCTATACTTTGCCCAAGATTTGATGGCCCAAATTGGCGACCAAATGCTAACCAGAGACCCTTTTCTGGCGTAAAATGCCAGGAACTGGCACGAGAACTGGAGTTAAACGCCCAAACTGGCATCAAAGCTGGTGTTTAACTCCAAGAACGGCCTATGCACATGAAAGCTTCAAAGCTCAGCCCAAGCACACACTAATTGGGCCCCGGAAGTGGATTTCTGCACTATCTGCACTTAGTTACTCATTTTTTGTAATCCCTAGTAACTAGTTTAGTATATATAGCACTTCTTACTATTGTATTAGAGGGAGGCTTGTAGCTTTTGAGAATTATCTTATGGCACTTGGGAGACTGGCCATTCGGCTATGCCTAGACCTTCTTCTCTTACGTATTTTCTACGGTGGAGTTTCTACACCTCATAGATTAAGGTAAGGAGCTCTGCTGTTCTTCATGAACTAATGCAAGTATTATTGTTTCTCTTTCAATTCACGCCTACTTCTTCTCCGAGAGATACTCTCGTACTTAATTCAGTTAAGTCAGAATGAAGGGGGTGACCCGTGACAATCACCCACTATCTTCATTACTCGCTTAGCCAAGATCCGCGTGCCTGACAACCACAAGCGGTCTACATGATGTTCAACATAGTCATTGGATGATAGCTGGAGTATAATCGCTTGGGTCTTTAATCCGCGGAACGAGTCCGTGAGGTTAGAACGTTCGTGATATAGGCTAGAAACAATTGGCAGCATTCCTGAGTTCCGAAAAGTCTAAACCTTGTCTATGGTATTCCGAGTAGGATTTGGGACGGGATGACTGTGATGAGCTTCAAACTCACGACTGTTGGACGTAGTGACAGTGTGCAAAAGGATAAATGTATCCTATTCCGACACAAGTGGGAACCGACAGATGATTAGCCATGCGGTAGCTGTGCCTGATATTTTTCATCCAAGACGAGATATCCGACAGTTGATTAGCCGTACAGAAACCGTAGCCGGACCATTTTCACTGAGAGGATCTTACAGCTTGCCATGGAAGGGAGCACGCATGACTGGATGAAGACAATAGAAAAGCAGAGGTTCAGAAGCAACAAAGTATCTCCAAACGCTTATCTGAAATTTCCACCAATGAATTACATAAGTATCTCTATGTTATTTTCCATTTTATTTGCCTTTTGATTATCAATACCTCATAACCATTTGAATCCGCCTGACTGAGATTTACAAAATGACCATAGCTTGCTTCAAGCCGACAATCTCCGTGGGATCGACCCTTACTCATGTAAGGTATTATTTGGACGACCCAGAGCACTTGCTGGTTAGTTGTGCGGAGTTGCGAAAAGTGTGATCACAATTTCGTACACTAGTAACCACAAAAGTGAATTGAGTAATTGGGATGTTGGATGTTGAACTTGTGCAAGTGAAAGCGCAAGATTGATATAAAATTGCACAATAAATAACAACCAATCCATCGATGAAAAGAAAATCATTTTTTCATCATAAATGTTAAGAAAGAGTCACATGGTAAAGATACTTGTTACAAAAAGTGATATGCTTGATAAAAATAAAGTTAAGTCACTCAAACAAATGCAAAGAATTAACAAGGAGCAAGTACCGGTCATGTGATGAATTTAATATGGAAATCATGATGAACAAGTAATTTCAACTCAAATCACTTAGTTCAATGCACTTACATAATTTGTCCTAGTGGTACAATCAAAACGTTAGTTATCAAACCCACTAGGTACTAGTAAATTAAGCAAAGTATAAGTGCATTGGTGTAATTCAATCAAGAAACAACCTAATCAATCATTAAACACTTGCAATTTATTTAATTAGAAACAACTAAAGTAAAACTAATATAATAACTAAAATGAAAATGAAATGCAATGAATATTAAGTAAAACAAGAGGAAAAACATGGAAAAAGCAAGAAAAAACAGGGGTGGAGGGGGCGGAAGTGCATTAGGGCTTAAATGGAAGAGAAATAAAAATTTTTCCTAAAACAGCACTTGTGCGTACGCACAAACATGTGTGCGTACGCACACTAGGTGAAAAGGGAAGGGGTGCGCTCACACAGAGCAAGCGAACGCTCTGGATAGAAAGGAGGTGTTAGAGTTGTGCGTACGCACCAGCGTGTGTGCCCGCATAGGACACTTTTTTTCAACAAGGATCATGTGTGCGTGCGCACAGTGGACTGTGCATACGCACAGGGGCGAAAAGGGTGGGTGCATGTGCATAGGCTAAGCCAATGCTCCCAATAGAGAGGATGCAACTTGGCGTGCAGATGCACAAGTCGATGCGGCCGCACAGACGGCGCGAAATTGAAGACGCGTGTGTATGCACAAAGTAGTGCACACGCACAGACCAAAGAAAAACAGAGCGTGCCCACGCACAGACCGTGCTGGCGCTGCGGACAGAGGGCAATACAAAGAGTGCGCGGGCGCACAAGCTTGTGCGCTCGCACAGGTCGCAAAACTCACAGTTGTGTGCGCACGCACAACATCGTGCGTACGCACAGATACCCTGTTTTGAAAAATATTTTCTTTCAAAATCTAATACACTCAACCTTAGCTCAACCAAAATTCAACCCCAAAAGAGCAAACATTCCCAAAATCATGATCCATACCAAAACTTAACCTACCAAACTCAAAATTAAATTAACCTAAGCTAACCAAAACAAGAAAACATGCAAAAAACTAAAATTGAAACAGGTAAAGGATAGGAACAATGTTACCATGGTGGGGTGTCTCCCACCGTGCACTTTGGTTTATAGTCCTTAAGTTGGACTTGTTGAGGCGACTCTTGCTAGGGTGGCTTGTGTTTCCACTCCTCCTTAAATCTCCATCCATGCTTGGCTCTTAAAGCTCCTCTGAGATCCCATACTTGAGGTATTCGGTCACCTTCTTGTTGATCACTATGCTTCAAGCCGGATGAACAAGTTCTCAATTGACCCTTGTAGTATCCCAACATTCTCCGGAAATCACCCAATTGTGCTTCACACCATGCTTGAATCCCAAATCTTGATTTGGCTCTATTGATGAGCTTTGGACTTACTTGGCAACCAACACTTCTTTCTCCACCATGTACCAACCCAAGAAGGACCTTTAATTGGTAATTTGTTTCTAAGATAGCATATTGGTGGGGGCCAATGAAGCTCATAGGTGAAATTGCCACCCACTCAATATGTTCTTGGAACAGAATTGCTTCCTCACCAACTTCTTCTTCCCCATCACCCAAGTCATAACAAGGAGGTTGTGAGAAGTCTACCTCCATGTCTCTCTCAAAATTAATGGGAAGAGGCTCATTAGGATCATTGAGGGGATTGACCAAGGAGGACAAAAAATCACTAATAATAGAATCCTCATCTTGATCAATCTCCCTCATATCTTCCTTTCTCTCCTCCGGTTCACATACTTCACTCTCTCCCTCTTGTTGTACTTCAAGCTCAGACCCTTTTTCCTTTCCTTGTGGCTCCATGCTCTCCTCTTCACTACATGCATTAGTTGACCCTCCACATTTCTCAAGAGTAATGCCTTGATCGGATGAGTGTAGGAGAACTAAGCGGTTCACCGCTTCGGCTATGGTTGCCACGAATTGCCCTTGTGTCATTTGGAATCCTTCTTGCTCTTGGAGAAAGGCTTGAAGGTCTTGATGGTCTTGGGTCAAGGGTGGGAAAGCTTTACAATTAGGTGAGAAGGAAGGTTCATTGGTTGGGAAGAATATTGTATATGTGGGAGGTAGTTTATGTTGATGAGTATCTTGAGGTGGTATGTATGGATGTGGTTGTTGGTAGTGGTGTGGTGTTTGAAAATATGGTGATTGAGGGTTAGGTTGGTGGTATGGGTCATAGGTATATGGTGATTGAGGGTTATGTTGGTGGTATGGGTCATAGGTATATGGTGGTGGAGGGGTATAGTGATAGTGGAATCCACCATATCCTAGGTTTGGGTCTGCATATTGAGGAAGGTTTGGCTCATTAGAGTATAGAGGAGGTTGCTCCCTCCAATATTGATGCTCCAATCCCATGATGCAATCCAAAATTGAGGTTATCAAACCCTACAAAATAATCACAACCCAACTCCAAACCAAGAGGGTGATAACTCATAGAGAAAATGGAAAATAAAAACTAAAGACATCAGGTGACAAAAGAAATAAAATTCTAATTATCAACAAAAGCAAGCAAACAAACAAAAAGTATGTATTCAAACTATTCACACGTTTACAACAACCAAAATATAGCACTCATGACGTTAGCTCCCCAGCAACGGTGCCAAAATTTTGATAGATGATGAGAATTTATGCCAACTCGGAAAACTAGATAAAGTAATTCCGTTGTGAGTATAGTCGAAACCGGAAATAGATCATCTCAATCAAAATTCAATTCAAGATAATGTCACAATTCAAAGCAAATATAAACCGAGAGTATTTAGACTCCCGGGTCGTTCTCCCTAGGAACTAATGCCAATAAGTGCATACAATTTTGGTTGTCAAGATCAAGGGGGTTTTTAATGATCGAAGACAAACAAAATAAAGGAATTAAAGAACGAGACAAAATTGCAATTTATAAACTAATAAAGGAATAAAAGAACTATGTATGCAATATAAACAAGTAAAGCTTTAAAGTGATGGAAAAGTGGTTTAAAACATAAATGAAACCTTGACTTGGGATGAGTTATGGAATCCATTCCTTGCCAAAACCACCACTATAATAATTACCATGAGTTAATCTCGCTTAGTTAACCCCTAACATCGAGGGGTAAGTCAAGCAAGCATAATTGACCTTAATCCATAAGTTCTAACCAACTTACCAAACTAGTTGGTAAAAGGCTAGCTTTAATGGAAACAAGAATCAACTAAATCCCCAAGAATTACCACTAAATGTTGGACATTAAGGCTCTAGTAATCCATAGACTCATTTTCCCCAAGCCAAGGGGTGAAAATTTACCCCATAGCTAGGGTTGACATTTCATCAAACACCTAGAATGCATGTTCACAAAACATGGCAAAATTAGTAAATTGATGAAAGCTATAAACCATAAATGATCAAAATCAACAAAAATAACTTGAACAAATATATAAGAGCCATCAAACATCAAATTAAACAACTAGTAATCCAAAATTGCAATGCAAAGTAAATATTGACAAGAGAAATGAAAATAAGAGAAAATGTAGAACAAGCAATGTATTAAAAGAGAAAATTGAAGGAATACTTAGAATAAAAGTTGCTAGAATCCAAAATCAAACTTGAAGTATAAAATTCTACAAACCCTAATTAAAACCATAAGAGAGAATTTCCTAACCTTTACTACTCCTACTCCTACTATATGTTTTTCCTAGTCTAAGATGGCTCTCTTGCTATGTCTTGCTGCTCCCTAAATATAGCCTCTTAAACCAGCATCAAGCCTTTAGAAATGGGCCAAAAGGAGCCCCAAATTGCGAGTGTACGTGCATTTTTAATGAAGGCACGCACTGGGACCTGTGCGGACGCACAGCCATGTGCGTTCGCACACTTAGCCAAATTTCCACTTGTGCGCATGCACACTTTGCGATGTTCTGGATTCACTCTGCTTGGGTTCTTGTGCATACGCAAGGGTAGTTGTGCGCACGCACGCATGCTGATTCCTTCTGTGCGTACGCACGCATCCTTGTGCGCACGCACGCATGGCTGAGCTCTCCTCCATTTTTTTCATCATGCTTTCTCCCAAATGCATGCTCCTCTTCCATTCCCACCAAGCCATTTCTACCTTATTCATCTGAAATCACTCAACAAACATGTCACGGCATCGAATGGAATAAAAGTGGGATTAAATTGCTCAATTTAAGCACAAAATGCATGTTTTCACATTTAGGTTCAATTTAAGGATCAAACACAAAAGTATGCTATTATGGTGCTTAAGTGTAGGTTTATGTGATGAAATCCACTCAAATCAAGCTAAAATATATCAGAAAATATGGACTCATCAGTATGCAATACTTTAAAATGTTGCCTATTGTTTAGAATATGCGACACGTTGAAATGCTGCTTATCTATTTGAATTTGCAACCTGTTAAAAGTGTTGCCTATCAGTTGGATGTGCAATCCCTTGAAGCATTGCCTATTCTTCTAAATATGCAACCCATATAAATGTTGCCTCTAAACTAAATATGCAACCATTGAAAGGTTGTCTATTTGGCTAAACATAAGGGTTGTTTTTGCAATAAAAATACAAAGAAGACATATGTAATCATTTTAATTAATAAATAAATTTGTACACAATAAAATTCAGAAAAGAGATAAAACCTTAATAACTAATGAAATTCTAATTAAAAGAGATATTAAAAGTTTCAACGAGCATTTTAAATACATGTATTCATGTTTGCCAATAAATCTCATAACAATTTGCTGAAAATTATTAGGATGCTTGGTTGAAAGCTCATCACAAAGATGTTGAAGATTATGTGTTCAGCTTTGTAATCATCTCCTCCACTAACCGCAGCTTAGCATCAGCCAATTTTTCTCCATCTACATCAATTTCTTCCACGATCCGCTCTATGAGCTCACGATTCATTTGTTTTTGTCTTGAACTATAATTGGAGTAATCTTTCAAAAGAAACAATAGTTCTCGAGCCATGTTCTTGGTTCTCCGTGTTCCATCTATGCCTAATTAAAGAAATCCTAGCACCACTCCCTCTCAAAGAATCATTCCTCTCTATTTCTCTCTGCAAGTTTGGTATATGAGGAAAAGTATACTAACCGCATGCTCTTTCCCTAGTGAAGATCCATCTTCAATGTCTCGACCAGTATCCAAATTGCCCCACCAACACTAGCAGCCTCACATAGTGCACTCCCTGATGTTTTTAGGTAGTTTTTAGTAAGTTCAAGCTACCTTTAGGGATGTTTTCATTAGTTTTTATGTTAAATTCAAATTTCTGGACTTTACTATGAGTTTGTGTGTTTTTCTGTGATTTCAGGTAATTTCTGGCTGAAATTGAGGGACTTGAGCAAAACTCTGAAAAAGGCTGACAAAAGGACTGCTGATGCTGTTGGAATCTGACCTCTCTTCACTCATAATGAATTTTCTGGAGCCACAGAACTCCAAATGGCGCGCTCTCAACGGCTTTGGAAAGTAGACATCCAGCACTTTCCAGAAATATATAATAGTTCATACTTTATTCGGAAATTGATGACGTAACATGGCGTTGAACGCCAAGTACATGCTGCTGTCTGGAGTTAAACGCCAGAAACACGTCATGATCCGGAGTTGAACGCCCAAAACACGTTATAACTTGGAGTTCAACTCCAAGAAAAGCCTCAGCTCGTGGATAGATCAAGCTTAGCCCAAACATACACCAAGTGGGCCCTGGAAGTGGATTTATGCATCAATTACTTATTAATGTAAACCCTAGTAGCTAGTTTAGTATAAATAAGACTTTTTACTAGTGTATTAGTCATCTTTTGACCATTCGGTCTTTTGATCACCTTCATGGGGGCTGGCCATTCGGCCATGCCTGAACCTTTCACTTATGTATTTTCAACGGTAGAGTTTCTGCACACCATAGATTAAGGGTGTGGAGCTCTGCTGTACCTCAAGTTTCAATACAATTACCATTACTTTATATTCAATTCTCTTTTATTCTTATTCCAAGATATACGTTGCACTTCAACTTGATGAATGTGATGATCCGTGACACTTATCATCATTCTCACCTATGAACGCGCGTGATTGACAACCACTTCCGTTCTACTCTAGGCCGGGCGCATATCTCTTAGATTCCCCAACAGAATCTTCGTGGAATAAGCTAGATAGATGGAGGCATTCATGGGGATCCAGAAAGTCTAACTTTGTCTCTGGTATTCCGAGTAGGATCCCGGGAATCCGGAAAGTCTAACCTTATCTGTGGTATTCCGAGTAGGATTCCGGTATTGAATGACTGTGACGAGCTTCAAAATCCTGAAGGCTGGGCGTGATGACAAACGCAAAGGAATCAATGGATTCTACTCCAACCTGATTGAGAACCGACAGATGATTAGCCGTGCTGTGACAGAGCATTTGGACCATTTTCACTGAGAGGATGGGATGTAGCTATCAACAAGGGTGATGCCTCCAGATGATTAGCCGTGCAGTGAAGCGCATAGGACCATTTTCCCGAGAGGATTAAAAGTAGCCATTGATGATGGTGATGCCCTACATACAGCTTGCCATGGAAAGGAGTAAGAAGGATTGAATGAAAGCAATAAGAAAGTAGAGATTCGAAAGGACTCTAGCATCTCCACACGCCTATCTGAAATTCCCATTATTGATTTACATAAGTATTTCTATCCCTTTTTATTTTCTATTTATTATTAATTTTCAAAACCCATAACCATTTAATCTGCCTAACTGAGATTTACAAGGTGACCATAGCTTGCTTCATACCAACAATCTCTGTGGGATCGACCCTTACTCACGTAAGGTATTACTTGGATGACCCAGTACACTTGCTGGTTAAGTTGAACGGAGTTGTGTCCACACATAGTTGAAAAAGCAATGAATTTTACAAAATACAATAACAAAGGAATCACAATTTCGTCCACCAAGTTTTTGGTGCCGTTGCCGGGGATTGTTCGAGTATGGACAACTGAAGGTTCATCTTGTTGCTCAGATTAGGTAATTTTCTTTTCAAAAATCTTTTTCAAAATTTTTCTTTTCTTTTTCATTTTTTCCAAAAATATATTCAAAAAAAATTCATAAAATCATAAAAACCAAAAATATTTTGTATTTCTTGTTTGAGTATTGAGTCAATTTTTAAGTTTGGTGTCAATTGCATGCTTTAAAAATTTTTCTTGCATTTTTCGAAAATCTCATGCATTCATAGTGTTCTTCATGATCTTCAAGTTGTTCTTGACTAGTCTTCTTGTTTGATCTTGATGATTTCTTGTTTTGTGTTGTTTGTTGTTTTTCATGTCCATTTTTCGTTTGTTAGAGTCCATGCATTAAAGATTTCTAAGTTTGGTGTCTTTTCTTTGCATCAAAAACTTTTCAAAAATATGTTCTTGATGTTCATCATGATCTTCAAAGTGTTCTTGGTGTTCATCTTGACATTTATAGTGTTCTTGCATGCATCATGTGTTTTGATCCAAAATTTTCATGTTTTGGGTCATGTTTGTGTTTTTCTCTCTCATAATTAAAATATTCAAAAAAAATAAAAAAATATCTTTTCCTTATTTCCCTCCAAATTTTCGAAATTTTGGGTTGACTTGGTCAAAAATTTTCAAAATTAGTTGTTTCTTACAAGTCAAGTTAAATTTTCAATTTTAAAAATCTTATCTTTTCAAAATCTTTTTCAAAAATTATATCTTTTTCATTTTTTTCGAAAATTTCAAAATTCTTTTTCAAAATATTTTCAAAATCTTTTTCTTATCTTTATATCACATTTTCAAAAACTCACTAACAATTAATGTGATTGATTCAAAAATTTGAAGTTTGTTACTTTCTTGTTAAGAAAGGTTCAATCTTTAAGTTCTAGAATCTTATCTTGTAGTTTCTTGTTAGTGAAGTAAGTAATTTTAAAATTTTTGAATTAAATCTTTTTATCTTTTATCTTATCTTTTTCAAAAAAAAAATTTATCTTTTTCAAAAGTTGATTTCAAAATATCTTATCTAACCTCTTATCTTCTTATCTTTTTCAAATTTGATTTTAATATATTTTTCAATCAACTAACTAACTTTTTGTTTGTTTCCTATCTTTTTCAAAACCAACTAACTACCTCTCCCCCTCTAATTTTCGAAAATACTTCTCTCTTTTTCAAAAATTCTTTTTAATTGTTTTTTTTAATTTTAATCTCTGATTTTTGAAAATCACTAACCACGTTTTAAAAATTATTTTCGAAATTCTCCATCTCTTTTCTTATTCTATTTAATTATTTATTTACTAACACTTCTCTTCACCTATCTTCATCTAAAAATCCGAACCCATTCTTCTTCACTCTTATCCCCTTTTTTCTTCTACTAACATAAAGGAATCTCTATACTGTGACATAGAGGATTCCTCTTCTTTTCTTGTTTTCTTCTCTTTCATATGAGCAGGAACAGGGAAAAAGGCACTCTTGTTGAAATTGATCCTGAACCTGAAAGGACTCTGAAAAGGAAACTAAGAGAAACTAAATTACAACAATCCAGAAACAACCTTTCAGAAATTTTTGAACAAGAGAAGGAGATGGCAGCTGAAAATAATAATAATGCAAGGAGAATGCTTGGTGACTTCACAAAGCCAACGTCAAAATTTGATGGAAGAAGCATTTCCATTCCTGCCATTGGAGCCAATAACTTTGAGCTGAAACCTCAGCTAGTTGCCTTAATGCAACAAAACTGCAGGTTTTACGGACTTCCATTTGAAGATCCTTATCAGTTTTTAACTGAGTTCTTGCAGATCTGTGAGACTGTAAAGACAAATGGAGTTGATCCTGAAGTCTACAGACTCATGCTTTTCCCTTTTGCTGTAAGAGACAGAGCTAGAATATGGTTGGATTCACAACCCAAGGATAGCCTGGACTCTTGAGATAAGCTAGTCACTGCCTTCTTAGATAAATTCTTTCCTCCTCAAAAGCTGAGCAAGCTTAGAGTGGATGTTCAGACCTTCAAACAAAAAGATGGTGAATCCCTCTATGAAGCTTGGGAAAGATACAAGCAGCTGACCAAAAGATGTCCATCTGACATGTTTTCAGAATGGACCATATTAGATATATTCTATTATGGCCTATCTGAATTTTCGAAAATGTCATTGGACCATTCTGCAGGTGGATCTATTCACCTAAAGAAAACGCCTGAAGAGGCTCAAGAACTCATTGACATGGTTGCAAACAACCAATTCATGTACACTTCTGAGAGGAATTCCGTGAATAATGGGATACCTCAGAAGAAAAGAGTTCTTGAAATTGATGCTCTGAATGCCATATTGGCTCAGAACAAAGTGTTAACTCAACAGGTCAACATGATCTCTCAAAGTCTGAATGGATGGCAAAATGCATCCAACAGTACTAAAGAGGCAGCTTCTGAAGAAGCTTATGATCCTGAGAACCCTGCAATGGCAGAGGTTAATTACATGGGTGAACCTTATGGAAACACCTATAACTCATCATGGAGAAATCATCCAAATTTCTCATGGAAGGATCAACAAAAGCCTCAACAAGGCTTTAACAATGGTGGACGCAATAGGCTGAGCAATAGCAAGCCTTTTCCATCATCTTCTCAGCAACAGACAGAGAATTCTGAACAAAGGACTTCTAATTTAGCCAATCTAGTCTCTGAGCTGTCAAAGGCCACTTTCAGTTTCATGAGTGAAACAAGATCCTCCATTAGAAATCTGGAGGCACAAGTGGGCCAGCTGAGTAAGAAAGTCATTGAAACTCCTCCCAGTATTCTCCCAAGCAATACAGAAGAGAATCCAAAAGGAGAGTACAAGGCCATTGATATAATCAATATGGCCGAATGCACAAGGGAGGAGGAGGACGAAAATCCTAGTGAGGAAGACTCCCTGGGACGTCCCTCAAGCAAGAAGGAGTTGCCTATTAAGGATCCAAAGGAATCTGAGGTTCATATAGAAACCATAGAGATTCCATTAAATCTCCTTCTGCCATTCATGAGCTCTGAAGACTATTCTTCCTCTGAAAAGGATGAAGATGTGACTGGAGAGCAGGTTGCTCAATATTTAGGAGCTATCATGAAGCGAATGCCAAGTTATTTGGTAATGAGACTTGGGAAAGTGAACCTCCCTTGCTCATTAATGAACTAGATACCTTGATTCAGCAAACTCTACCTCAAAAGAAACAAGATCCTGGCAAGTTTATAATACCTTGTACCATAGGCACCATGACCTTTGAAAAAGCTCTATGTGATCTAGGGTCAGGGATAAATCTTATGCCACTCTCTGTAATGGAGAAGCTGGGGATCATTGAGGTACAACCTGCCTTGTTCTCATTACAATTGGCAGACAAGTCATTGAGACAAGCTTATGGAATAGTAGAGGACGTGTTAGTAAAGGTTGAAGGCCTTTACATCCCTACTGATTTCATAATCTTAGACACTAGGAAGGAAGAGGATGAATGCATCATCCTTGGAAGACCTTTCCTAGCCACAGCAGGAGCTGTGATAGATGTCAACAAAGGCGAAATAGTCCTTCAATTGAATGGGGACTACCTTGTGTTTAAAGCACATGGCCATCCCTCTGTGACAAAAGATAGTAAGCATGAAGAGCTTCTCTCAGTTCAGAGTCAAGAAGAGCCCCCACAGTCAAACTCTAAGTTTGGTGTTGGGAGGCCACAACCAAACTCTGAGTTTGGTGTTAAGATCCCATATCCAAACTCTAAGTTTGGTGTTGGGACTATACAGTATTGACCTGATCACCTTTGTGGCTCCATGAGAGCCACTGTCAAGCTATTGACATTAAAGAAGCGCTTGTTGGGAAGCAACCCAATTTTATTTATCTAATTTTTATTTTATTGTTATTTTGTGTTTTATTAGGTACATGATCATGTGGAGTCACAAAAAAAATATAAAAATTAAAAACAGAATCAAAAACAGCAGAAGAAAAATCACACCCTGGAGGAAGCACAGGCTGGCGTTCAACGCTAGTAAGGTGCATCTGGCTGGCGTTCAACGCCAGAACAGAGCATGAATCTAGCGCTGAACGCCAGAAACAAGCAACATCCTGGCGTTTGAACGCCAGAAATATGCCTAGAGGAAAAGTTGGCGCTGAACGCCAGTAACAAGCATGAAACTGGCGTTCAACGCCCTGAACATGCTTCACATGGGCGTTGAACGCCCAGAACGTGTACCACTCGGCGTTTAAATGCCAAAATGGTGTGCAAAGGCATTTTACATGCCTATTTGGTGCAGGGATGGAATTTCTTGACACCTCTGGATCTGTGGACCCCACAGGATCACCTCAGGATCTGTGGACCCCACAGGATCCCCACCTAACAAATTACCCCCTTCACCACTCACATCCATCCACTCTTCCCCAAAAACCCCACCTACCTTCAAAATTCAAAAACACTTTCCTACCCAAACCCACCCTAAAATGGCCGAACCTCACCTCTCCCCTTTTCCTATATATACCCTTCCATTCTACTTCATTTTCATACAACACAACCCCCTCTTCTATACCTTGGCCGAAACCCACACTCCACCTTCTCCTCAATATTTTCTTCTTCTTCTTCTCCTATTCTTTCTTCTCTTGCTTGAGGGCGAGCAATATTTTAAGTTTGGTGTGGTCAAAGCATAATCTTTTTTGTTTTCCATTACCATCAATGGCACCTAAGGCCGGAGAATCCTCTAGAAAAGGAAAAGGGAAGACAAAAAGCTTCCACCTCCAAGTCATGGGAGATGGAGATATTCATCTCAAGGGTCCATAACTCAGTAGAAGAGCATTTGACTACACATTAAGAGAGCATGAGAAATTCCCTCATCAAGAAATCCCTGAGATACCTCAGGGGATACATGTTCCTCCACATAATTATTGGAAGCAACTAAGGGTAGGAACACCAAAATCACTAGGGATCATGCAACAGAAGCAAGGAAGAGACATAAAGGAGCTCAAAAAGCACCATTGGTTCTTCAAGAGTGCGCCACCCTCAATAAGGTGGACTCATTCCATGTTCTTATTTCTTTTTGCTTTTCGGTTTTTATGTTGTGTTTATCTATGTTTTGTGTCTCTACTTTATGATCATTAGTAGTTAGTAACCATGTCTTAAAGCTATGAATAAATTCCATTAATCCTTCACCTCTCTTAAACGAAAAATGTTTTAATTCAAAAGAACAAGAAGTACATGAATTTTGAATTTATCCTTGAATTTAGTCTAATTATATTGATGTGGTGACAATACTTTTTGTTTTTTGAATGAATGCTTGAACAGTGCATAATTTTGATCTTGTTGTTTATGAATGTTAAAACTGTTGGCTCTTGAAAGAATGATGAACAAAGAGAAATGTTATTGATGATCTGAAAAATCATGAAATTGATTCTTGAAGCAAGAAAAAGCAGTGAAGAAAGCAAAGGCTTGTGAAAAAAAAAATAGAAAGAAAAAGAAAAAGCAAGCAGAAAAAGCCAAATAGCCCTTAAAACCAAAAGGCAAGGGTAAAAAGGATCCAAGGCTTTGAGCATCAATGGATAGGAGGGCCCAAGGAAATCCAGGCCTAATCGGCTAAATCAAGCTGTCCCTAACCATGTGCTTGTGTCATGAAGGTCCAAGTGAAAAGCTTGAGACTGAGTGGTTAAAGTCGTGATCCAAAGCAAAAGAGTGTGCTTAAAGAGCTCTGGACACCACTAACTGGGGACTCTAGCAAAGCTGAGTCACAATCTGAAAAGGTTCACCCAGTTATGTGTCTGTGGCATTTATGTATCCGGTGGTAATACCGGAAAACAAAATGCTTAGGGCCACGGCCAAGACTCATAAGTAGCTGTGTTCAAGAATCAACATACTTAACTAGGAAAGTCAATAACACTATCCGAAATTCTAAGTTCCTAGAGAAGCCAATCATTCTGAACTTTAAAGGAAAAAGTGAGATGCCAAAACTGTTCAGAAGCAAAAAGCTACAAGTCCCGCTCATCTAATTAGAATTAATATTCATTGATATTTTGGAATTTATAGTATATTCTCTTCTTTTTATCCTATTTGATTTTCAGTTGCTTGGGGACAAGCAACAATTTAAGTTTGGTGTTGTGATGAGCGGATAATTTATACACTTTTTGGCATTGTTTTTAGGTAGTTTTTAGTAAGTTCAAGCTACTTTTAGGGATGTTTTCATTAGTTTTTATGTTAAATTCACATTTCTGGACTTTACTATGAGTTTGTGTGTTTTTCTGTGATTTCAGGTAATTTCTGGCTGAAATTGAGGGACTTGAGCAAAACTCTGAAAAAGGCTGACAAAAGGACTGCTGATGCTGTTGGAATCTGACCTCTCTGCACTCGGAATAGATTTTCTGGAGATACAGAACTCCAAATGGCGCGGTCTCAACAGCGTTGGAAAGTAGACATCCAGAGCTTTCCAGCAATATATAATAGTCCATACTTTATTCGGAAATTGACAACGTAACTTGGCGTTGAACGCCAAGTACATGCTGCTGTCTGGAGTTAAACGCCAGAAACACGTCATGATCCGGAGTTGAACGCCCAAAACACGTTATAACTTGGAGTTCAACTCCAAGAAAAGCCTCATCTCGTGAATAGATCAAGCTCAGCCCAAACATACACCAAGTGGGCCCCGGAAGTGGATTTATGCATCAATTACTTACTCATGTAAACCCTAGTAGCTAGTTTAGTATAAATAAGACTTTTTACTAGTGTATTAGTCATCTTTTGACCATTCGGTCTTTTGATCACCTTCATGGGGGCTGGCCATTTGGCCATGCCTGAACCTTTCACTTATGTATTTTCAATGGTAGAGTTTATGCACACCATAGATTAAGGGTGTGGAGCTCTGCTGTACCTCAAGTTTCAATATAATTACCATTACTTTATATTCAATTCTCTTTTATTCTTATTCCAAGATATACGTTGCACTTCAACTTGATGAATGTGATGATCCGTGACACTCATCATCATTCTCACCTATGAACGCGCGTGATTGACAACCACTTCCGTTCTACTCTAGGCCGGGCGCATATCTCTTAGATTCCCCAACAGAATCTTCGTGGTATAAGCTAGATAGATGGCGGCATTCATGGGGATCCAGAAAGTCTAACCTTGTCTGTGGTATTCCGAGTATGATCCCGGGAATCCGGAAAGTCTAACCTTGTCTGTGGTATTCCGAGTAGGATTCTGGTATTGAATGACAGTGACGAGCTTCAAACTCCTGAAGGCTGGGCGTGATGACAAACGCAAAAGAATCAATGGATTCTACTCCAACCTGATTGAGAACCGACAGATGATTAGCCGTGCTGTGATAGAGCATTTGGACCATTTTCACTGAGAGGATGGGATGTAGCTATCAACAAGGGTGATGCCTCCAGACGATTAGCCGTGCAGGGACAGCGCATAGGACCATTTTTCCGAGAGGATTAAAAGTAGCCATTGATGATGGTGATGCCCTACATACAGCTTGCCATGGAAAGGAGTAAGAAGGATTGGATGAAAGCAATAAGAAAGTAGAGATTTGAAAGGATTCTAGCATCTCCACACGCCTATCTGAAATTCCCACTATTGATTTACATAAGTATTTCTATCCCTTTTTATTTTCTATTTATTATTAATTTTCGAAACCCATAACCATTTAATCTGCCTAACTGAGATTTACAAGGTGACCATAGGTTGCTTCATACCAACAATCTCTGTGGGATCGACCCTTACTCACGTAAGGTATTACTTGGATGACCCAGTACACTTGCTGGTTAAGTTGAACGGAGTTGTGTCCACACATAGTTGAAAAAGCAATGAATTTTACAAAATACAATAACAAAGGAATCACAATTTCGTCCACCAGAAGTATAATGCCAAAAGCAACGATCAATGGAACAATCTCTTCGCAGGTTGAGAGGTTGTGGATTGTGGACACAACATCAAGTTGTAACTGAATGTCACCGCTGTTTAAAAATTCAGCCAAGTGTTATAGAGCACCAGATGAAGCAATTGCAACCTTATTTTCCTTGCAGGATGAGAGGGTTAGCATGGCTGCTACTATCAATCGCACCATTGTCTGGCTTTGAGAGTGAAGGTGATTTAATAGAACTGGCATAGCTCCACACTTGATTATCCTTATCTTGTTTCTGTACAAATTGTGATAGAAGATACTGGGGCATGAAATTGAACTCCGCACAACTGAACCGACAAGTGCACCGGGTCGTCCAAGTAATACCTCAGGAGAGTGAGGGTCAAATGTGTATTCTTTCTGAATTAACTTTTCTTACTGTCTACTTCAACAACGAATGATTCATTCAATGGCAACCGTAATTGACTAACTCATGTAGCATCCTCATCAAGTTAGTCTCTTCTAAACCATAGCAGTCCACAATATCCGAGAAACTCATGTAGCATCCTCATCAAGTTAACTCATGGCTTCCCACTATAGCCAAAGGTGAAGCACTAAGCAATCCACTCCCCTTCACGAACCTACTCAAAATGCCACAGACAAGGGCGGATTTTTTGGATTAGGGAACGCTGCTTCTCAGACTCTAGCCGTAATGCCACAGAGACCTCAGTAACCCACACTCAACGGGATTTTATGTCACATATCCAAAGTCTCCTAGGCACGCTCTTGGGATCCGCAGTGCATTCTCTAGCTGTAGTTCAATGCTATCCGGATCAGGACTTACACAAAACCCATGTAGAATAAGGATGATTTGATGCAAGTGGAAACTGTCTCTCAACAAATTTCCTTCGGCAAGTGTACCAAATTTGCCGTCAAGTAAAAACTCACAATAGAGTGAGGTCAAATCCCACAGGGATTGATTGATCAAGCAACTTTAATTAGAAGAAGGTTCTAGTTGAGCGAATTCAGAATTTGGGTTGAGATTTGCAGAAATTAAAATGGCGGGAAGGTAAATAACAGAAAAAGTAAATGCTAGAATTAAAGTGCTGAAAGTAAATGACTGAAAGTAAATTGCAGAATTGTAAATGGGAATGGGGTGTTTGCTCATGAAAGTAAATGCAGAAATTAAAGAGAATGGGTGAGATCAGAATTGGGGAGTTCATTGGGCACAGGAGATGTTGCAATTCTCCAGATCATGTTCATTTTCATCTTTTCCTCAATCAATGCACTCATTGATCTCCTTGGCAATCTTAATTGATTGAATTACAATTTCTTGCAATTCGATCTCTCAAATCTTTATCAATAGCCAATTCCTTGGTCAATTGCTCATGAGAAGAGATGAAGTGTGGTCACTGATTATACCACATGCATTTCCCAAATCAAGTATTGAGAGGATTATAGTCACATATCCATCCAAACCCAATTTGGTCCAGCATGAGAAAGCATTTCTAGCTTGATCTCTTCATTCCTCTTTCAAGGTTCAGAAGAGATCCAAGTTTGAATAGCTCCTTTTCCAAGATAACTACCCAATGGGATGAAGATCGAAAGCTTTCAAGTAAAATCAAGAGAAAAGATAGAAGAAGAAGAATGAAAATTAGTATTGATCCATCAACTTACAACAGAGCTCCCTAACCCAATGAAAGGGGTTTAGTTATTCATAGCTCTAGAAAATGAAAACAAAGATGGAGAATACATCATGGAACTGGAAGAGCAGAGTAAAAATACAGAGAGTAGTGCTATTTTCCCCAACTTTTCAGAACTCCTCAATAATTCAAAGCTACTCCTATATATACTACTCTTCTCAGCTTCTAGTTGGTTCTTCAAGTCTTGGGCCTTTAGATCTTGAGTTTGAAGCAGTTCTCTTCTTCATTTGGGCTTGGGTTTACTTGCAGAGAGAAAGTGTGAAGTGGGCAGAGACTTTAGCTCAGGACGTTAGGGGTGTTAACGTTTTAGTGAAAGAATGAGTTCGAGAACGTTAGTGACACTCAACATTGTCACTAACGTTCCAATGTACCCCTTTGCCTCACGTTAGATCCCACGTTAACTAGGTTAACGTGGCTTCAAACGTGGCCTTGCAATCCTTCGAGAACGTTAGTGACACTCAACATTGTCACTAACGTTCCAATGTACCCCTTTGTCTCACGTTAGATCCCACGTTAACTAGGTTAACGTGGCTTCTAACGTGGCCTTGCAATCCTTCGAGAACGTTAGTGACACTCAACATTGTCACTAACGTTCCAATGTACCCCTTTGCCTCACGTTAGATCCCACGTTAACTAGGTTAACGTGGCTTCTAACGTGGCCTTGCCATCCTTCGAGAATGTTAGTGACACTGAACATTGTCTCTAACGTTCCAATGTGCCCCTATGTCTCACGTTAGAGTCCACGTTAACTAGGTTAACGTGGCTTCTAACGTGGCCATTCTTAGCCATCCCCAATGTTAGTGACAATGTTGAGTGTCACTAACGTTGGCTCATCTTTCACTCATCATCGTTAGCTTTCCACGTTAACTCAGTTAACGAGGAAGTTAACGTGGCTCCTTGGGGTTTTGTGGTTGCTTCCAACGTTAGTGACAATGTTGGGTGTCACTAACGTTGTCTACCACCCTTGCCTCTTACGTTAGCTCCCACGTTAACCAAGTTAACGTGGGAGTTAACATGGTACATTGCACCTTAGGCCAACGTTAGTGATAATGTTGAGTGTCACTAACGTTGGCTTCCTTCCCCCTTTTAACGTTAGAGGCCACGTTAACTAAGTTAACGTGGACTCTAACGTAGCCACTTATGATCATTGGCCAACGTTAGTGATAATGTTAAGTGTCACTAACATTGGCTCAAAGTCCATTCTTCACGTTAGAGTTCACGTTAACTTAGTTAACGTGACTCTTAACGTGGGCAATGATGGCTTTGAGAGCGTTATTGGCAATCACTTTTCTCATTAACTTTGCAAGTTACCTCCCATTCCACGTTAGTGGTAACGTTAATTAGATTAACGTGACTGCTAAGTGGTTCTTCCTTGCTTCCTTTGGTCCTGAAATCAAGCAATAGAGTGCATCAAAGTTCTAGTCCAAGTCATGGGTAATGCAACATACAATTTGTTACTAAACTCATGCAAAATCCTCATAAAATCATGTAAAATTCACAATGTATGCTTGAATCAAGGTGTAAGTGAATATCTACCCAAAACTAGCCTATTTCCTAAAGAAATGCATGAAACTACCTTAAAAACAGTAAAGAAAAGGTCAGTGAAACTGGCCAAGATGCCCTGGCATCACAACACCAAACTTAAAGCTTGCTTGTCCCTAAGCAAGTACTGGAACAAGAGAATGATGAATGGATTGCCAAGAGAAATAAGTCATTCTTGTGGAAGTCATGTCACTGATTTTATGGTGGTTTCATGCATAGCAACTTAGGTTCATTCCATTCCTGGCTTTCAGACCTTTATCATGTCCTAAAATAGTGACTCTGCTTACATCCCATGAGACTTTTTTTGATCCTTTTATTGGCATTCTAGGGCTTATTTGTGTTCTTCAAGCTAAGTGCTCTGTAAGGGGGCAACTCTTTAAGATAAGCTTTCAGCCAACACTCCCGAACCAGTTGGTTCAAGGTGCTAGGTGTTGAGACACCCCTAAGGACTTACTCCCTCAAGTCTCTCCCCCATACATATACACCATAGGCATCTGGTTCATTTATTTTCCTTCTTGAGACCTTGGTGTCCAGCACCTCTTTGGGTTACTAAATGCTCTGTAGCGAGGGTTACTCTTGATAGTGGACTTTCAGCTGATAATCCCGAGTTAGTTAACCCAAGTTACCAAGTGATAAGGCACCCCTAAGAGCTTATTCATCCAAGTAAATCCCTCACACAGGAACACCACAGACACATGCCTTAAGATTAAAACCATTGGTGCCTAGCCATATTGCTTACTCTTTTTCTTTTGTTTTTCACTTTAAGTGTTCTTTCCCTTTCTCTTAGTAGGATCTTGTTATTTACTTAGTCTCATGGGTATATTCAAAGTATAGTATTCAGGCCAGATAGTTGTCATCCTCACCTTATGGTTGAACCAACTTAGCTAACTTATGATCACACCAAAGATTCATGAATTCACTTCCATATTATGAATTTCACTCTGGTCTATTTAAAACACAATCATTTTCTTTTTCATTTGATTTAAAAGACAAGCATACAATAAGTAATGGCATGATGCAGTAACACTTAAACCAGAAATCATAGACCTAAGCAATAAAACTTAAAATGCATAATTGAAAGGGTTCAAACTATCATGGAAGCATGTTCTATTTTATACAAGATCTTCCTTATTTAAAGCATAGAAAAAAAAATATGGAGTAAAGAAGGAACTCCACCACCTTTTACTCTTGTGGCCGTCCATGCTCTTTTCCTTGCTTGTCCTCCTTGTGTCCTCTTGCATTTCCTCGTATCCACGCCAATCTTGCTTGCTTCCAATCCTCAAGTGCCTTCCTCACTGATTCATGACTCTCTTCCACCCTTTGTCTCTCTTCTCATGCTAATTCATCCTTGTGATTCCTGGGTGCAATATAGGCAGCTGTCCTACTAGGTATCCGAGCTTGGCTTGAGTGTTTATGTGATGCCCTGTCTTGCTCATGTAAAATCCTTCTGCAAATGCCCTTTGCTCGTCCAGTAGTTCTGTGTGTTCTATTTGTCTTCGATGCATCTCATGTATGTGTGCCCCTTGATGTGCTTGGATGTTGATTTACCTCTGGATGGACTCTTGTTGCTCATTTTGCCTTTGTTCCATCCTGTTGAATGTTTCTCCCCATTGTTGCCCTTGACTTAGTTGCTGTTTCATCATTTGCCTTTGCCACTCACCTTGCTGAGTCATCCACCTTGAGAGTGCTTCCTCTTGCTGCCCCATCATCTGTAGTTGAAGCTCTTTCTGTGCTCCTTGGCTTTCTAAATACTGTCTAGATAAGCCATCAATGGCTTCCTGCAATTGGTGCATGTCCAAGGTCTGTGGTGCTTGCCCCTCTACGACTTGTCCTTCCACTACTTGAGGGGCTGTCCTCTTCCTTTGCATCCGTTGAGGCAGGGGGGATGCGTCAGCATTCATCCTTCGGACCGTTATTGGAATGCCTTCCTTTATCCACACAGGATCCTCATCTTCAAAAACTACCCCAGCTTTCTTGCATATTCGGTAAATAGTGCTGGGGTAACCTAACATTCCTCTTGAGTCGCTTTTCTCTGCCATCTTTCTAATGCCTTCAGCTATG
This sequence comes from Arachis hypogaea, assembly GCF_003086295.3. Classification (NCBI taxonomy): domain Eukaryota; kingdom Viridiplantae; phylum Streptophyta; class Magnoliopsida; order Fabales; family Fabaceae; genus Arachis; species Arachis hypogaea. The sequence goes on along the minus strand of NC_092036.1, from coordinate 85,414,099 downwards.
AGTTCATGAACCTTGATTTCTCCTCCCTTCAGTATACAGTGCACCATTATTGCTCTCTTGAGATTCACCTCCGAGTTGTTTGCAGTTGGGAGGATAGACCTCCTCACTAGCTCAAACCACCCCTTGGCTTCAGGAGTGAGATCTGTTCTCTTGATGAACTTTGGTTTCTTTCCCGCAGACCTTTCCCAGTCAGCTCCGGGCACACAAATGTCTCGCAAAATCTGGTCATAATTGGGGTTGTTGTCCAATCTTGAGTGATAACTTTCTTCTTCAAACGGTATAGACCGTAGCTTCAGTGCCCTCATGACACTCATGGGACCAAAATCCACCATCTTTCCTCTCACAAAGCTTGTATATGACTCATCTTTCTTATCATATCGGACCGCATTTGCATAAAATTCTCTTATGAGGTTTGCATTCACCTTAATGACCGGATCAATGAAGAGCTCCCATCTTCTCTTTTCTACTTTCTCAATGATTTCTGGACACTCAGTTTTCTTCACTTGAAATCCCAGCTCATAAATGATTTCCTTGTCAACCATCCACCCGTATTGTAATGCATGATACAAGCTTCTAAATCTCTTTTCATCATATGGGTGTTGCTCCCTGGGTTCTTTTCCCTTCCTGCGTTTAGAACTTGAAGAGACCATGAATGAAAGTTATGTGAAGGTGGTAAGGGTGTGAGACTTTTGGTTGTTTAGGGTTTTATTGCAATGAAGAGAGTAAGGGTGGTGTTTGTAATGGGATAAACCGTGCTTAGTTCTGAAATGGAGAGGTGTGAAGAGTGGGTACGGAACATGGTTCATTTATATAGAAAAGTTGTGAGATAATGGAGGGTATGGATTGATGGAGTAGTTACTTGATGGACGGTTGGGGTTATGCATGGATAAAGGATAAGGATCATCACTTATTGATGGAGATTGCTCGGTCTTTTAGGGGTCCCGTTTTTTTTTTTCAATGTTGCATGGTAACACTTTCCAATGCATTCTCTTTTTAGGACCCGTGTGTAGTCCCTCCTTTTGTGTTGTCCCAACCTTCTTTGTTTAGTTGTCCAATCTATCACTTTTAAAGCTCCTTTTCTTTTCCCTATAAAGACCAAATAAGAAAGGTGAGAATAATATCAATACCAAAGATAATTTAAACTTTACGCAAAGAAAAGAAAAGATTAGATTTTTTCATTTATGAACTCCAACTAACTAACCAACTGTGTGTCCTTATATGCACATTGGTGGCACCTTGGGGTGACACCAAACTTAGTTTGGAGCACTGTGATAAAAAGTTTTTGTTCAAAGCTCCAAAGACTAGCATGCATCTTGGTTTGCTCTGAACACCAAACTTGTTCCTCACTATATACTGCACAATAAGGTCTTCACCAAATGTTTGTCAAGTTTGAGTTGGAATTCATAATTGTTGACTTATTCATTATCTTCTAAAAGCATATAAAACATGGGTTGCCTCCCATGAAACGCTTCTTTAGCGTCACTAGCTTGACGTTTCTCCCTCATCAGGGTGGTTGGTAATGCTTGAAGTCTTCCCCTCTTGCTGTGGACTTGTATCCATTGGTTGTATCAATGATCTCGACATGTTCCAGGGAGAGAACTCTGTTGATAGTGAAGACTTTAGGTAACTGAGATGGTACCGTGGGGAGATTAGGGGGAATATCTGGGAAGTAAGTTGAGATCACTCTATCCCCTGGAGAGAAGTCTTCCGTAGGGATCTTTTTGTTCCTCCACTTCCTTGGTACCTTCTTCCTTGTGTCTTTTGACAATACCTTGCTCTTGATGACTCCTTCCTCTAAGGTGGTTTTGTTGCTTCCTTCACATATCTCTGGTGGTTTAGGTTCCTCCAGTTTTTCCTTGAGCTGTGACAACTGCCTGTTTCCTTGTTCCTCATGCATGAGTTTCCCTAGATGGGTTGGGTGTGCTTCAATGCTTGCTTCCTCCTTCAACATCTCATTGTGATCTTTGCTTGGTTCCTTGTGCTCTTGGTCTGCTTCTTGTGAGAGTTTGAAGACATTAAAGCTGAGTCGTTCATCATGGATCCTCAATATTAGCTCCCCTTGCTCCACATCTATGACTGCTCTAGCTGTAGCTAGGAATGGTCTTCCCAATATGATTGGGTGAGTGTGACTCTCTTCCATGTCCAGAATGACAAAGTCTGTTGGGAGAAAGTATTTCCCAACTTTTAGCAACACATTCTCCACCACTCCTATTGCTTGCTTTTGAGTCTTGTCAGCCAGTCTGATGACCACATCTGTGGGCATTATCTCATTGATCTGCAGCTTCTTTACCAAGGATAATGGCAGTAAGTTGATGCTTGCCCCCAAATCACAGAGTGCTCTATCGAACATTGTTTCTCCTATGGCACAGGGGATGTGAAAACTCCCTAGGTCTTTTCTTTTTGCAGGCAACTCAGGTTGAATAAGGGCACTACATTCCTTGTTCAACACTATAGTCTGGCCTCTTTTGAGTGAGCTTTTCCTGGGAAGAAGTTCCTTCATATACTTGATGAATGCAGGCATTTGTTGGATGGCCTTGATGAATGGTATGTTCACATGCAGAGATGCAAAAAAGTCTAGGAACCTTGAGTATGTTCTCTTCCCCACAGCACCATTGAGCAGTTGGGGAAATGGTGCATAGAGCTTAAGCAACTCTTGTTGTGAGATTTCTGGTTCTTGGTGATCTCTATCCTCCTCCTCTATTGAGTTGTCTTCAGGCTGTTTGGAGAGTTTGCCTTGCTTGTCTTCAGCCTCTTGATCACTTGTAGTGACCATTTTGCAATCTTCCCATCTTACTTTCTTTGCTTCTCCTCTTGGGTTTTTCTCCGTGTCACTTGGGAAGCTATCAGTAGGTTTGGGAATCTTCTGAGCTAAGCATCCCACTTGGAATTCCAGCTTCTTGATGGTCTCTCCCTGGTTCTTAATATTGGCTCGCACCTCCTCTTTGAACACCTTGTTGTCTTGAATCTCTTGGCATATTCCTTCAAGTAAGGTTTCAAGCTTAGAGAGTCTGTCATCGATTGATGGTAGATTGGGATTAGAGGTGGAAGGATGAGAGGTGTTGTTGTGGTTTTGATATGGGTGTGGAGAAGCGTTGTTGTGGGGGTGTTGATATGTCCTCTGTGTGAATTGTTGATGAACTGCATTGTTGTTAGAGTTGTAACGTCTCTGGTCTTGGCTTTGATCTTGCTGATTCCCCCACCCAAAGTTTGGGTGGTTCCTCCATCCAGGGTTGTATGTCTTGGAGTATGGATCATGGTTCTGTCTAGGTGAATTCCCAATGTAGTTGGCTTGCTCAAGGTTACCCTCTGCTTCTTCTTTAACTCCTTCTTGGGTTGTTGAGGAGGTGGTGATTGCTGCCACTTGGTAATGAGGTCAGCTAGCTGCTTGGTAATGAGCTTGTTCTGAGCCAGCAAAGCATCTACATTGTTTAGCTCTATTACTCCTCTAGTGTTCCCTCTTTCAGAAGCATAGAAGTAGTCATTCTCAGCTACAGTCTCAATTACATATGTGGCTTCTTCAATGGTCTTCTTCTTGTTCAATGATACTCCAGAGGAATGGTCTACTGCATTCTTTGATTCATATGACAAGCCTTCATAGAAGATGTGCAACTGCACCCATTCATTGAACATATTTGGTGGACACCTCCTTGTTAGGTCTTTGAACCTTTCCCAAGCTTCATAAAGTGTCTCCCCATCTTACTGCCTGAACGTCTGCACTTCAGTTCTCAACCTATTGATCCTTTGAGGGGGGTAAAACCTTGCCAAAAACTTATTCACTACCTCCTCCCAATTTGTCAGGCTTTCTTTTGGGAAGGATTCAAGTCATTTGGATGCCTTGTCCCTGAGTGAAAAAGGGAACAAGAGCAGCCTATAGACATCCGGGTGGACTCCATTAGACTTCACTGTGTCACAAATCCTCAAGAAGATGGTCAAGTGTTAATTCGGGTCTTCTTGAGCACCTCCTCCAAATGAGCAATTATTCTGCACAAGAGTGATGAGCTGAGGTTTTAGCTCGAAATTGTTGGCATGTATGGTGGGCTTCTGAATGCTACTCCCATAGTTGCCTGGGTTTGGATTGATGTAAGAGCCTAGCACTCTTCTATCCTCCCCAGCATGATTTGCTCTACCTCCTCCACCATGGTTATTAGCCTCTTCTTCATGTTGGTTTTCCATGTTGCCTTCCATGTTTAGTTCAAAGTGTTCCTCCTCCTCTTCAGCACCGATTGCACATTTTCCTCTTGCTTCCCTCCTTAATCTAAGGAGGGTCCTCTCTGGTTCAGAATTGAAGGAAGTTGAAGCCCCGCTTCGTCTCCCTGTCATACAACCAACAAGTACAAGCAAGTAACAATATGTGCAGATAGTATTGCTGTCAGAATTACTGTTAGTTGTCAGTGATGCAATATATCAAACAGTTAGTGGGTTAGCAAACAAAATGGTAAATAATAAAGACAACGAAAGAGTAGAGGGGGAGGAGGAGAGGTTAACTAAGACAGAAGGTAAATTACTCAAACAGAAAATTAAATCAACAAAACAAAAATGCTCAATCTAGTGATCTCCTAATTTAATCATTGTTGATGCACAATCAATCCCCGGCAACGGCGCCATAAACTTGATGCAAGTGGAAACTGTCTCTCAACAAATTTCCTTCGACAAGTGTACCGAATTTGTCGTCAAGTAAAAACTCACAATAGAGTGAGGTCGAATCCCACAGGGATTGATTGATCAGGCAACTTTAATTAGAATAAAGTTCTAGTTGAGCAAATTCAGAATTTGGGTTGAGATTTGCAGAAATTAAAATGGCAGGAAGGTAAATAACAGAAAAAGTAAATGCTAGAATTAAAGTGCTGAAAGTAAATGACTGAAAGTAAATTGCAGAATTGTAAATGGGAATAGGGTGTTTGCTCATGAAAGTAAATGCAGAAATTAAAGAGAATGGGTGAGATCAGAATTGGGGAGTTCATTGGGCACAGGAGATGTTGCAATTCTCCGGATCAAGTTCATTTTCATCTCTTCCTTAATCAATGCACTCATTGATCTCCTTGGTAATCTTAATTGATTGAATTACAATTTCTTGCAATTCGATCTCTCAAATCTTGACCAATAGCCAATTCCTTGGTCAATTGCTCATGAGAAGAGATAAAGTGTGGTCACTGATTATACCACATGCATTTCCCAAATCAAGTATTGAGAGGATTATAGTCAAATATCCATCCAAACCCAATTTGGTCCAGCGTGAGAAAGCATTTCTAGCTTGATCTCTTCATTCCTCTTTCAAGATTTAGAAGAGATCCAAGTTTGAATAGCTCCTTTTCCAAGATAACTACCCAATGGGATAAAGATTGAAAGCTTTCAAGTAAAATCAAGAGAAAAGATAGAAGAAGAAGAATGAAAATTAGTATTGATCCATCAACTTACAACAGAGCTCCCTAACCCAATGAAAGGGGTTTAGTTGTTCATAGCTCTAGAAAATGAAAACAAAGATGGAAAATACATCATGGAACTAGAAGAGCAGAGTAAAAATACAGAGAGTAGTGCTATTTTCCCCAACTTTTCAGAACTCCTCAATAATTCAAAGCTACTCCTATATATACTACTCTTCTCAGCTTCTAGTTGGTTCTTCAAGTCTTGGGCCTTTAGATCTTGAGTTTGAAGCAGTTCTCTTCTTCATTTGGGCTTGGGTTTACTTGCAGAGAGAAAGTGTGAAGTGGGCAGAGACTTTAGCTCAGGACGTTAGGGGTGTTAACGTTTTAGTGAAAGAATGAGTTCGAGAATGTTAGTGACACTCAACATTGTCACTAACGTTCCAATGTACCCCTTTGCCTCACGTTAGATCCCACGTTAACTAGGTTAATGTGGCTTCTAACGTGGCCTTGCCATCCTTCGAGAACGTTAGTGACACTCAACATTGTCACTAACGTTCTAATGTGCCCCTATGTCTTACGTTAAAGTCCACGTTAACTAGGTTAACTTGGCTTCTAACGTGGCCATTCTTAGCCATCCCCAACGTTAGTGACAATGTTGAGTGTCACTAACGTTGGCTCATCTTTCACTCATCATCGTTAGCTTTCCACGTTAACTCAGTTAACGAGGAAGTTAACGTGGCTCCTTGGGATTTTGTGGTTCCTTCCAACGTTAGTGACAAGGTTGGGTGTCACTAACGTTGTCGACCACCCTTGCCTCTTACGTTAGCTCCCACGTTAACGTGGTACATTGCACCTTAGGCCAAACGTTAGTGACAATGTTGAGTGTCACTAACGTTGGCTTCCTTCCCCCTTTTAACATTAGAGGCCACGTTAACTAAGTTAACGTGGACTCTAACGTAGCCACTTATGATCATTGGCCAACGTTAGTGATAATGTTAAGTGTCACTAACGTTGGCTCAAAGTCCTTTCTTCACGTTAGAGTTCACATTAACTTAGTTAACGTGACTCTTAACGTGGGCAATGATGGCTTCGAGAGCGTTATTGGCAATCACTTTTCTCATTAACTTTGCAAGTTACCTCCCATTCCATGTTAGTGGTAACGTTAATTAGATTAACGTGACTGCTAAGTGGTTCTTCCTTGCTTCCTTTGGTCCTGAAATCAAGCAATAGAGTGCATCAAAGTTCTAGTCCAAGTCATGGGTAATGCAACATACAATTTGTTACTAAACTCATGCAAAATCCTCATGAAATCATGTAAAATTAACAATGTATGCTTGAATCAAGGTGTAAGTGAATATCTACCTAAAACTAGCTTATTTTCTAAAGAAATGTATGAAACTCCCATAAAAACAGTAAAGAAAAGGTCAGTGAAACTGGCCATGATGCCCTGGCATCATGATTGTCACGGTTCATCCTTAATTCATGCGATGAAGACCAAAAATGCACAAGATAATAGAGTCAAACGTGTATTGAAATAGAAATAGTAATATTATTAATCCTTGAGAATTAGTAGAGCTCCTAACCCTAACTTAGGAAGTTTAGTAGCTCATAGCTTACAGAAAGTAATATGAATTCAAAAACTGGTGGAAGAAGATCCTAAACAAGGGTGATCTTTGATGTGTGGAAAGTGATCCAACACAAAACTCACCGGCAAGTGTACTGGGTCGCATCAAGTAATAATAACTCACATGAGTGAGGTCGATCCCACAGGGATTGAAGGATTGAGCAATTTTAGTTTAGTGGTTGATTTAGTCAAGCGAATCAAGTTTTGGTTGAGTGGGTTGTATTTAACAAAAGCTAAATTGCTTGGAAAGTAAAGGGAGAAGGGGAATTTGCAGTAAATTAAAGGACAGGAAAATAAACTTGCTGAATCTTAAAGAACAAGAAAGTAAATGACTGAAACTTAAAGTGCAAGAAATGTAAATTGCAGTAACTTAAATGGCAAGGAATGTAAATTGCTTAAATGTAAAAGGGATTTGAGGACTGGGATTGCAGAATCTAAACAAAGAGAAATTGAATTGCTACAATTAATAGAACAGAAACTGAGTTATGAACAATTAGAGTTCAAACAGAAATTGAGATTAAAGTGTAGCAGGGTTCACAGAAGAACCAAAAGTAAATTAGGATCTCAGGACTCCAGAGACTAGGTAGCAGAGGCTAGATCTCAATTACCTTCCTAGATCCAAGTTCTCAAAGCAATTGACAAGAAATTGAAGAAGAAGCAGTAAAGAGAATGTAAATGGATTCAATTATGCAGAAAAGAAACTAAAGAGCTCTTGAGTGGAGATTGAGACAGAATTTCCTCAATTCTTGACACCCAAGACTCTAAACAAGGAAATTAAAAATGCCCAAGCAAGAACGAGGAAGAAGAGAGATCAATTCTCCTCCCCAATTCTCTGAAATCTCAGTGAAGACACTAAGAGAAGCTCCAAAGTGCAAAAATACAATTCAAAGCTCAAAGAAAGTGCAAAATTCAAAAGCAAAGCAAAAGGTTCTAATTACATCAAACTAGCTCCTATTTATACACTTTCTATTCTTGGATTTTGGGATTTGGATGGGCTTTTGATTTGGTGAAGAAATGAATTAAATTGGAATTTTAATTAAATTTTCGGCCCAAAATAATAGCTTCCAGGAGGCTGCCCTGCCCTTGTGGAGGGCAGGGCAGAAAATTGATGTGTGGTGCGGCTTGGTGCGGGCTGGTGCGCAGGATGCTGCCCTGCCCTCGCGGAGGGCAGGGCAGAAAAAAATGGTGCACTAGAAATTGTGCTGTGGTGCGCGCTGGTGCTGCCAGGATCGTGCTGCGGTGCGCGCTGGTGCTGCCAGGATCATGCCTTGGTGCGCCAGACTCATTTCGTGGTGCGCCAGATTCATGCCACACAAAATGCTGCCCTGCCCTCGCGGAGGGCAGGGCAGTGTTTTCACTTTGATGTCCCAAGTTCGAATCATGGCCGAAACACACGCTACTTAATTTCCTTGGCTTTCTTGGCACCATAATGAAGCCTAGTTCCTTGCTTCCTCATGGTCCCGTGTTCAACTCTTGTGGCAAGCATTTGGAGACATTTTCCTTTGATTTTCTCCCCTTGTGAGCCCGATACTGCCCTTGTGGAGGGCAGGGCAACATTTTCTTCTTCTTGATTCCAAGGCACAAATTTGTGCTTTGCCCTTGTAGTGGGCAGGGCAGAGTTGCCTTCTTTGCCTTGTTCCCTTATGTTGCCCTCCTAGAGGGCAGTGTGCCCTTGTGGAGGGCAATGCTTGCCTCCCCCATTGCATGCGGCACACTTTTCCTTCCTTTGACCACGCTTCCTTCTCCTTGGGTCACACTTTCTTAGGCCACGCTTTTCTCTTTTATTCTTTTCTTCACCTAAAATAAACCAAAACAACCACTCCAAGTATCACTAAATTCATAAGGCTTATAAATCAATTAAAATTCAATTAAAATTAGCTTAAACCTCATGAGTTATCATTAATGTCATGGTGGTTGCTTGATTTAAAGAAGTTATGCATTTTCACTCCAAATCACTTACTTAGGATGCAAGAAAGTGTATAAAGACTAATAAAACAAGTGAAATTAGCTTGAAAAATGGGTATATGATGACTTGTCATCACAACACCAAACTTAAATCTTGCTTGTCCCCAAGCAAGCATCAAAACTAAGAGTAAATGATATGAACAAGAAAAGAACACATATCCTTATTAGGCATATAGCAGAACTTGATTTATGGAGTCTTTATGCAGACAATGATAACTCAATTATTGTTGTTGTTACATAATATACATCTTTCTTCAAAGGCTTGCTAAACTTGCTGTTATAAGACTCACTTTTTTTTATTAATCCCTTGCTAACTTTTCTTGGCTTATAATGCTTAACAAGCTTATTAATTTTTTTGAGGTTTGGTGTCAAATGTTGCAGTAGTAGCCTTTGGCTTTATTTTCTTTTCTTTTGCTCAACATCTTTCCACCACAGACACATTGCTCACTAATTCTTCCTAGGATCATTGATGCCCAGCATCTCTTTGGATAACTAAATGTTCTGTATCTAAGTTGCTCTTTATTGTGGACTTTCAATTGGCCATCCCAAATCAGTTGATCTAAGTGACCGGGTTTTAAAATACCACTTAGAATTTACTCATCCAAGCATATCTTAGTACAAGAACACCACAGGCATATGTCCTAGGGTCCAAGCTATTGGTGTCCAACCTTTATTCTTTGTTTTTCTTGCCATTTTGGCTTTTTCTTCTTCCTTTTCTTTCTGTTTTCGTTACCAAGGGCTTTTTCATTATTGATAAGAGTCTTTGTAACAGCAAGCTAACTCACATTTGAATGAGAATGATATTATGCAACAATTATTTCATGAGTTATGCATTTAATCAAACACATATACCACCACTAACTTCCATTCTTACTTATGCAACATTGGATATTTCACTTTTCAATTCACACAAATCTCTTTTATTTAAGCATATGGGAAACAAAACAAAATTTAAAGCTAAGTGATGGATAACAAGCATTATGCAGATTTAGCATTTTTCTAGCTATTTATTAACTAACTAAAATGAAAAACAAAGAACAAAAATTGCATGAAGTAAAAGAAATAAATGATGGAGGCATATCATGTTTCAGACATGCATCTCCTTATTAGAGACATGAAAGAGGAAATATGAAAGAACTTTGCCACCTTCTAATAGTCGTGGCTGCTGCTTGATTCTCCCTTCTTCTTCTTTCTCTTCCCTGTCTTGGAATAATTTCGGATCTCTTCACCAGGACATCTTCTACCCCAAACAGAATCTAAGAGTCCTGAGAGCCCAACATCTTCCAATCTTTTAAAGGTTGCCTCAGTATATTGATGAGATCTTTCCTGTTGCTTGGCTAAAAATTCAGGGCATTGCTCAAATGGCTTGATCTCAGGATTGAGTGTTGGCAAATTGTGGGTCAAGTACTCCAACCTTGCTTGCATGTTTTCATCATTCTCCATTCTTTGTGCATATCTAACTTCTCCCATGGTGTGATGAACATTCTTCCATTGACACAGGTTGTGACTGTATTCCCCTGCTTTAGCTTGACTAAAATACAGCTTATCATATGATTCTTTGAATTCTTTGTATTGCTCTTTTTGTCCTTCAAGAATCTGTGCTTGAAATTCTTGCTGTTGAGTCATCATTTGTTGTTGCCATCTCTCTTGTTTCTCCTCCATTTGATGCTGCCAAGCTTCTCGTTCCTCTTTTTCTTTCAAAAATTGCTCCATAAATTCTGGATGGGGCTCTAGATATTTCTCTTGGCCCCCCTGATTTTGACCTTGTTGAGCCTGCATGAGTTGCTGAGATAGTTCTTCAATTGATCTTTGTAACTGGCTCATGTCTATGGCATCATGAGCTTTATTTCGTCCTTCCTCTCTTTGTGATCTCCTTTGTCTAGGAGCTACCACCCCTTCTTGATCTTCTTCTTCATTTATTCCCTCCATACTCTTCTTAGTGATTCCTTTTCCCTTTTTCACTTTTTCTGTATCCTCATCTTCAAAGATTACTTTAGCTTTCTCACATAGTCTGAGAATGGTACTTGGATGTCCAAGACTACTTGATTTGCTTGTGCTATTGGCCATATCTTGAATACTGTCGGCTATGAGTTGTGCGAGGTTGATTTCACCTCCATGTAAGATGCAGTACGTCAAGAGTGCCCGTTTGATTGTGACCCAAGAGGCGTTTCCAGTAGGAAGGATAGATCTTCTCACTATTTCATACCATCCTTGGCACATGAGTAAGATTTATCCTTCTCAAGTGACTTGGAACTCCCTTTGAATCCCTTTCCCAATCTATATTCTCCATGCATAACCCTTGCAAAATCTCATCAGGATTGTTTTCCATTTGCAACCTGGTCTCATAACTAGGCTCTGCATAAGTTATGGTTCTCAACTTTAGAGCCCTAGTGATGGCTGCTGGACTGAAGCTCACTTCAACTCCTCTGACATAACTTGTGTAAGGAGCACTATCTTTGTTTTCTTTCACAGCATTTGCATAGAACTCCCTGATCATAACTGCACTGATGTCAACTAGAGGAGCACACAAGAGTTCCCACCTTCTTTCTCTAGTAATTTGCCTCATAATGGGATATTCTCCTTCCCTCAACTCAAGGCTTTTCTCATAGATGACATTCTTTGCCTCCATGAACCTATGATATCTCCCTTCATGGAATTGGGATCTAAATTTGGTTGCATCAAAGGATGGAGGTTCGGCTACCATAGGTTCCTTTCCCGGCCTTCTTTTTGAACTTGAGGAGGCCATTGGATTTGAGGTGAGAAGAAGGGAAAAGTGAGAATAGAAGAAGTATGTGTTGTGTTTGGGATGCTTCTCGGTTCTGTTGTGTGAGATAAGGGAATTATGTTGGTTTCGGGAGTAGAGGGGATTATGGTTTTCATATGAAAGTAGCTTGAATGAGTGTGTGAACCGTTTAGTGCTACGGCTATTTAATAGGCAAATTCT